>NC_141040.1:45485000-45785000 GCF_052040795.2 Danio rerio
GAAACTGTAATGGGTTCATAAATAAGCCATGAGAAGCTGTAAATATAGTCTGCAAAAATAAATAAAAAAGATAAACTGTGCAACAGTAAAAGAGAAAATGTTTTATCTATTTAAACGCAACAAGACAGTTGTGGCAGAAGTGGAAGGGGGAAATGCAATAGCCACAGGGTAAAGTAAAGCTGAAATAAACCAAAGAAAGATAGAAACAGATTGACTCTTCGCCCAGAACATTAAGAGGAAATGATGTCACCTGATGTCACAAGACATAACAAAGCTATTCAGCCGCAACGTCGATTTGCAGGCTGACACAATGAAACTAATTTGCCAAATAGGCTCCCTCAGGAACTTTTAATAGGTTTTTTAGAATGTCTTAAATTAAAAATAAAAGATAAATGACACATTTTGCATATGTTGCATATGCATGTGCTATTCATGTTTGCAAAACAAGTCTCTTAAGTAATATTAACAACAAACCTTATTTTCCTGTCGTGAATGATGCAGGACTAAGCTTATGTTAATTGTGTTTTTTTTGTTAACACTTCACATTACAGCTTTCATGTTACACAAATTGGACGATGAATCAAATTAATTACGATAGCAATGCTTAAATGCAAGCTGCTCCACAAACAAATGGCACATTAAGTAAACGATGTTAATTAGTATTACTCATTAATCACAATATTATATTGTAACATGAACGCTAAAGTTGAGTTAATGTGATTGTTTTGATTTATATCACTTTCTCTGTCATTCATTCATTTTCTTTTCGGCTTAGTCCTTTTATTATAAGCAGGGGTCACCAAAGCGGAATGAACCGCCAACTTATCCAGCATATGTTTTACGCAGTGCATGCTTTTTCAATCTTTTTCACACACACATTACGGACAATTTAGCATACTTTGGAGCTAATATTATGGCAAAACAATCTGAATTTGAATTGTGTTATTTTGAATTACTGCCAATTGTAATTTAATTAATCTGAATTTTTATTTGCTGTTAAAAATAGTTTAAATTGTCTACTCTTCCCTGCTGATCACCCCTGACCTGCTTTCTTCTGAATCTGAATTTCACGATCTAAATGTCTGGTTTTAATTTTAGAATACTGAATTTGATATTCTGAATTTCTTCATCTTAAAAAATTGAAACTGTATTTTTATAAACCCAAATATCTGCAGTCTATGAATTCAGAGCCAAAAAAATCTGAAAATATGTCAATAAAAAAATTCTGCCTTAAAAAATGCAGCCGTCTTAAATCTCAGATGTTCAATATTCAAATTATGAAATTCAAAGTTAAATTAAGAAATTTAAATTAACAACAATTTTTAACTGCTTATAAAAATTCTAATTTATTAGATTACAATTGTTAATAATTCAACACTAACACAACATAAATTCAGATTGTTTTGGCATATTATTAGCTCCATAGTTTATACAATTCATCTATACCAAATATCTTTGGGGCAACACGGTGGCGCAGTAGGTAGTGCTGTCGCCTCACAGCAATAAAGTCGCTGGTTCGAGCCTCGGCTGCATCATTTGGTGTTTTTGTGTGGAGTTTGCATGTTCTCCCCGCATTAGCGTGGGTTTACTCCAGGTGCTCTGGTTTCCCCCACAGTCCAAAGACATGCGGGGAATTGGGTGAGCTAAATAACGTATGAGTGTGAATGGATGTTTCCCAGAGATGGGTTGCAGCTGCAAGGGCATCTGCTGCATAAAACATATGCTGGATAAGTTAATGGTTCATTCCGCTGTGGCGACCCCAGATTAATAAAGGGACTTAGCCAGGTGTGGGCAAACTTGATCCTGGAGGGCCAGTGTCCTGCAAAGTTTAGCTCCAACCCCATTCAAACAGACCTCCCTATAGAGTTCAAGTGATCTTGAAGACACTGATTAGTTTGTTCAGGTGTGTTTGACTAGTGTTGGAACAAAACTCTGCAGGGACACCGGCCCTCCAGGATCAGGTTTGCCCTTCCCTGGACAAAGCCGAAAAGTAAATTAAATGTCTTTGGATTTGTGGAGGAAATCAGAGAAACCCATGCGAACATGGAGAGAACATGCAAACGCCACACGGAAATGCCAACTGACCCAACCGAGGCTTAAATCATCGACCTTCTTGCTGTGAGGCGACAGTGCTACCCACTGTACAACCGCGCCGCCCCACTTTCTCTATAATTCAGCAACAAACAAAAAAACAAACACTCATCACAAAGCCAAGTGGAACTGTAATGACAGCTGATGCTGGTGCAGGTCTAAAGGTGTGCAGAGATCAGGGGCACAGCTGTGTGTGTGCCAGCGCTGAGTGTTTACAGGACCACAGCAAACACACCGAAAGACAATCTAATCTTTCACTGCGTCTCTCTCGCCTGAGGATGAATCTGAATGGAGACCATTGTTTTCTTCTGTGACACAGCAAAGGATGAATGATGCAACATCACCCCCGCTCGCTACCTTTGTTTGCCATCCATTCATAAAATCTTACTTCAGTTAGCATGTAGCCTAAACATTAGCGATACAGTGATTTAAATTGATAGGCCTGTTTATTTTGACCGCATCTATTGTCAAAGGCATACTGTCGATCAAAAGACCTATTGGAATCCACCCACGATTCTTACAGAAATTAATCAAGTTTGGTGAAAGAAAAATCATGGTTTGGTGTTATATTCAGTATGGGGGTGTGCGAGAGATCTGCAGAGTTGATGGCAACATCAACAGCCTGAGGTATCAAGACATTTGTGCTGGCCATTACATTACAAACCACAAGAGAGGGCAAATTCTTCAACAGGATAGCGCTACTTCTCATACTTCAGCCTCCACATCAAAGTTCCTGAAAGCAAAGAAGGTTAAGGTGCTCCAGGATTGGCCAACCCAGTCACCAGAAATGAACATTATTGAGCATGTCTGGGGTAAGATGGAGGAGGAGGCCTTGAAGATTAATCTAAAGAACACACTGGGACTCATGCAAGAACTTTATATTCTATATTGTACATTATTGAGCTTTGTTCATCTTAACAAAGCTCAATAAATAGTGTTTTCGTATTATATTACAATGATGATACCTAATAGACTTCTGATCAAAGATGATTCGCATTGCGATATCGATGCTAAAACGCATTATTGTGCAGCCCTGACTTGAATATAGGTTGGCTTTCTTCTTTTTTGTCCTTGGCCAAAAACTTGCTCTCACATTGTTAGTGCTGTATAAGCATTATCAAAATCAATATAAAAACAAATTTAAACAAAATAGATTGCTGTATGTTCTATGATATGCTGTAATAAATTTAAACATCATTGTTTTTCTTGATATTTACCATGAATGTGTAGACATTACATAAAACATTAGGCCATAAAAGTGTACTTGGATGTTCTGGAAAAGCCTTGGAAAAATCATGGAGTTTTAGTAGTAAAAATGTGTATGAACCCTGAAAATGATAAAAAAAATATTGGTTCTGCTTCTTAAATTTGCATTTACTGTATGTATATAAAAAGTGCTACCTTTTATTTATTTTTTTATTCATGAATGAAAATATACAACCACAATCAGGATATTAATATACGATAATGATTAGTTAAAAGATGCATTAACTACAGAGAGAAAAAAGACTAACAAAACAAAGGAAGGGGTGAGTAAATTACAATAAAGTGTATGAAAATAAATAAAGAGCATTACAGGAAAGCTATAAAAAAAAGAGTAAACGGACAAAAGTTCTTCATATAGAACCAAAACTTTGACACATCTTTTGTTGTTACACATATGGAAAGATTTGAGCAGTGAGTCAACCTCAATCAGAAAATGCTGAAATATAGGGATTGAAGTCATGCTTTTTTGTTTATGTATAAAAAAAAAGTCCAAACGAAATAAAAAAGTTGACAATAATTTATTTAGACTTATGTGCAGATGCTGAGTAATAACAAATATTTTTGTGCTGCCTTTTTTTATTATTATTAATGTCAAGGTAACAATAACATCATACAAATTTTGTTATGTAGATTGTACAAAAGTTTACAGGGAAGTAAAGCATCAAATTAGCACAAACAAGAGAAAAAAATAAGTAAAAACAAACAACAAATAATATAAAATCATTTTGTGATGAATAACCAAAGAATGTTCAATCCAAAAGCATTGTGTATGAGGCCAATTCCAAAAAATATGATCAGCAGTTTCACTGGGTATATCACAGAAAAAGTAGCAGCAATATCCTACTTAAGTTTTTTTTTTTTTTTTTTTTTTTTTTTTAATGTCTTGGCTGGGTAAAATCTGTGTAACAGTTCAAATGAAATTTCTCTAATTTTGTTAGCTATTATATATTTTACAGACAAAGACCAATATTTCTGTTACCTTTTATCAATGTGGTTTATATTTCTGGTTGCGTCATAACGCCAGGATGCGGTAGGGAAACAAGGAAAAACAAACAGGAAGAAGACAAGTTCTCAAGAATGAGATTTAATCACACATCACTCAATAGCACATTACATATGATCAACAAACATGCAGATGGGATGTGTGAATGTAATAACCAGGAAACTGTAGAACATGTATTAATGCACTGCCCAATATATCAGACAGAAAGAAATATATTATTCACACAGTTACAGGAAAAACAAGTGGAACCTAACATAAAGAACATACTAAAGTTGAGCACGGGTGATGTATGTTTTAGATATGTTTATAACTATTTGAAAGACACAGGGTTGATTAATAGAATTTAGTATTTAGATGAATAGTTATCTATATCATATAGAGGTATTATAGAGAAGGAAATATCAAAAGTTTGGGACATTAGTAAGTGGGGATTTATTTAGTAATTTATTTATATGTATAGGAAAAAGGTTTTTATTTTTATTTATTTTTTTTTAATTGTGGTTTTTGTTTTAGTGGGGCTTTGTTTAACTATAATACATGGGTTAGTTAACTCCGGATCCACACTCCAATCCAGATGGTGGCGGTAATGCACCAAAAGCTGGTTGCCAACCGCCATAAAACACACAAGAAGAAGAAGAAGAAGAAGAACGCCAGGATGCTCCGCCCACAATACCTAATTAGCGTCCTTCACCTGTACCAAACACCATGAGTGCGGTTTGTTCTGAAAGTTGATAAATATGTGGGCATTACACGACTATTTCCTCAAATTTTTAAAGGAAACCGACATACAGAATGCCTACTGGAGAAACATGACTGAAGTGTTTGAAATATAAGGTATGTGCTGTTGTTTTTATATGCTTTACAGGTGTTGAGATCTTTGACGGAGAGGGTCGGTGATTGCGCAATCGCAGAGAAATTGCTCATAACCTTTCCTAATCGCCTCTGTTGTTTTGGCTTTCTGCTTGAAAATGCTGTGTTGTAGCAATGCATAATCATGTATATGAGGTTGTGGGTCTAATGTTTTGCAATCTTTCTCTTTTTATAGTGTGATAGCATTCTTGAAGTGTACTTATTTTACAAATACCTTGTAATTTAATTTTACTCTGCGTCAGCTTAGAGATAAATCTCTAGGCAATGAGAATATCTAGTCAAATAATTAAGAATAGTTTTTCCTATTTGTTTCCCCCACAGTATTTCAAGTTTTTGAGCCATGTCGTGGGCCTATGCTACGTGATGCTGGGAGTCTGTGCTAGAAATGTTTGATTGAATTTTAGTTATATTGTAGTCATGGTTTTTAAGTAGCCTGTTCATTTCTAAAATTGTGCTTCAAAGGCTGATGCAATAAGACTAATACGGTAGAGTCTAGACCAGGGGTGGGCAAACTTGATCCTCGAGGGCCGGTGTCCCTGCAGAGTTTTGTTCCAACACTAGTCAAACACACATGCTTATAGATATCTAGTGATCTTAAAGACACTGATTAGCATGTTCAGGTGTGTTTGATTAGTGTTGCAGCTAAACTGTGCAGGACACTGGCCCTCCAGGACCGAGATTGCCCACCCCTGGTCTAGACAGTGGTGTCCAAACTCGGCCCTGGAGGGCTGGTGTTCGCTGAGTTTAGCTCCAACTTACTTCAACACACCTGCCAGGAAGTTTCTAGTATATCTAGTAAGAGCTTGATTGCCTGGTTCAGGTGTGTCTGGTTAGGGTTGGAGTTAAACTCTCCAGGACACCAGCCCTCCAGGATCGAGTTTAGACACTCCTAAGGTCTAGACCAGAGGTGTCAAACTCAATTCCTGGAGGGCTGAAGCCCTGCACAGTTTAGTTCCAACCCTGCTCCAACACACTTACCTGTAGGTTTCAAACAAGCCTGAAGGACTCAATTAGTTTGATCAGGTGTGTTTAATTAGGGTTGGAACTAAACTGTGCAGAGCTGCGGCCCTTTTGGAACTGAGTTTGACACCTGTGGTCTAGACCATTTGGAGGGATGTACTGTAAGCAAAACAATGGTCCTAACCTATTTACTGTTTTACATGTTTAGTTTCTATACCTTCAGAGAATACAGTTATTACAGTTGTGAAATAGTTTGGCAACAAGCAGGAAATGTTCATGGGCCAGTGACATCGGTGCATTGGAATGGTCTATATGCACACAGACTTTTAATTTCAGCCAGCCAGCCGCAGCGCTTACTGTGAACTGTCTTTCCATTATAAAATTGCCATGTTTAAGATCTGATTTCTTTAAAAATCAGTGTTCTTCACTGCCTGATAGATATAGGATATAAAGTGAGTGGGCCTCAGACTGGACAAGAAGCACTATATTAAATTCCATGCCATGTCTTCATAATATGACAATAGCTGCTTCCCAAATCGCATACTTATGCACTATTCTACGCCATTTTGTAGTATAAATAGTGTAAGTAGTGTGTTCACACTGAAAACTCTAAAAATAATAAGAGCACTTTAATTACCTGGATGATGCACTCATTCAGCCGCTAAAATGAGGTGTGTAATGATGGACACTTCACGCACTCAACGACCGCAAGTTTGCTTACGTAGCGGAAGGGGCGGAGCTATCGGACGCACATGTTGAATAACTTTATTTAAATTGGATGGTGAAAGCAAAATTCTTTTACGAGAGTGATTATAGCGCCTCCCGATAGTGATTGCGGCAACACTCACGGCAGGTATTATTTGATAATTCGGCCGTTTACTTCAATGATTTGGCAACCGTCAAACGTCATCAGGGAAACGGTTTGAATTTCCGCTTAGTAAAAAAAACATTAGTGTGCCATTTGGGACGACACTACATATATATACTACCCTGTTGAGTGTGTAAGTGCATAAGTACATAGTGCATGAGTGCATAGTGTATAGTGTGCCATTTGGGACGCAGCTATAATATTTTACCCCAGAATTTTCAACGTAGTATCTGTGCTCACCTGGCAATCTTTCATCTTATTCTTATCTTGTTTTACGCTTGAACAACCAAATGAATGCTTAAGTCTGTTTAACTGAATGTATTGTACATTACATTACAACATCGATGCTGTAAAAGCTGAAAAAAACAGCATTTGCTGGCAAGGTTTGTTTTAATGCTGGTCTAGCTGGTTTTAATGCTGGTCTTGCTGGTCTTAATGCTGGTCAGGACCCATTTGCCATATGCAGTACAGTAAGCTCCCCAAGAAACTTAAATTGGGTTTTCAGAATATCTCATGATGAATGACACGTTTTTATTATATGTTGCATATGCATGTGCTATTCATGTTCTCTTAAATAGTACTGTGCTTCAAACACTCTTTTTAACTTGTGTTTTATGAAATATGACATGATAGTTGTAAGGGCCATAATTTGATTTAATATAATTTATTAATAGTGCTCTTATTTATGTACAGGTTACATATGTTAATATGTTTAGTTGTGTACATTTGATTTCACCCCTACTCTTTTGTTTGTAATGGTTTGCTCCGCCCTTATTGGACTGTTTCGGTCATATTACGATATAGAAAAGTGAAAGAAAGAAAAACGGAGCAACACCGTCTTTTGACCGTAGTTTGTTATACTTTTTGAAAAATTCAGTAAGCATCTTTAAATGGAAAGAATCCTGAGTTGCTTTATTGCCTGACTGATTTTGAAATTCTCAAAGTACAAAAGTTGTAAGGGAATTTGCTGGGAATGTGAGCCATTTGGTTTTTAAAGAATATACAGACTATGCCTGGGTAAATATTTACATATTTAACCAGAATAATTGGACGGCTTTTTTTTTTTTTAACATTTGTAAAGTAAAATCATATTGATTATTTCCACATTTGTTGTTAGTTTTATCTTTACTTTATTCCATTTATTTACATTGTTGAGATATGTAAAGTTTTTATTTAAGGAGTGAAATTCTACTTTTAGAATTGATTGTATCTTGCACAAAAACAAATGACATGGCATCATATGTTTACATTTTGTTTTAATTTACCTAGATATAAAATCCTAGAAATAATTGCTTACACTGAAAGAACAAATGATGAGCTGCAGATTGTTTAATACCACAACTTTCAACATATCGAAGTAAAAACATTAATAAAAACAGAGTTTTAGGACACATTATTTACATTATGGTGTACACAGACCAAACTTTCTTCCATATCATATCTTCATATTTAAACCGCTACATAGAGCATAGCGCATCATTCTTCAATATATTTTTATCTGCTCCATTTATTAATTACAAAAATATCACTAATAAATATCAAATCACTTGATGAAACATGAAAATGTAAAGTGAAAAATCTATATCTAGAAATTAGTTGCCCAGAGTAGAGCCCGTGGGCTAAAGTTGGCCTATTGTAACCTTTGGTTTGGCCCACCATCCCATCTGAAGAGAGAGTGAAAATGACGGGGAGTTGATAGTCAATAAGAGTTTAATGTACCCTTTTGTTTTTTTGTTAAGGAGCTGCAAAAAAGCCATCTAAAATTAAATGTTTCATTTAAATGTTGTAAATGAATCAAACATTTTAAATGAAAATACTGTCACTTGACAAATAGAGGATGAGACGTCGGTAAGCAAATCAAGGCAAAGGCAGAAGCAGGTCAACTAGTGTATTCACCATTGAACTCCATTGTGTTATAAATGTGATTTGTTTATGTTTTAACTATAGTAAGTTCATTATAAAATGCAAAAAATTATACTCCATCATTAATATGTTTCAAAGCTAGTTAGTTTTAAATATTAGCAAATAATATACCCATGGCAAATTTTATGTTATAAGGTTTGGTATATGTATATTTAACTTCGGCCCACAGCCCTCAATCAACTTTGGTTTTTGGCCCTTTAAGAAAAAGATTGGGCACCCCTGCTCTTGAAGATCAGGGAGTGTGTGTGTTTAATGCAGTGAAAGCGGATTGGTTCTCTGCCCACGCTTCCTTAACAGCATACATAATTTCAAATCTACTTTTTCTAATTATTTCTCTCATTCATCTAGTTTCATAAGAACAGATTTCTAGGCATGGGATGATAACCAGTATTAAGTTTTACTGCAGTTTGGAAAAGTCAGGGTTTTAAAACCGATAAAATTCTGTTATATTGTTTATACAGTATGTGTATTTTCTTGTATGACTATTTGTTTAGTTTTTAGTGCAACAGTATTTTCAGCAGAAAAGAGGAGTATTGTCATAGAATGCTTTCTATGCAAGTGCTTGAACACGTTGCTGGTCGAGTTAAAAGCAGTTGAAAGGTCTTTTGAGACTGGACATAAGCTGCAGTTCACAGCAATATTTTAGTTTTTACGCTACATGAAATGTCTGTATTTCCACTTGAAGAAGCAACCGCTTTCGATAGCAGCTATTTCAGCTCGGATTTTCCAGCAATTTAAAGGCACATGCTTATGGACTGACGTTGCAGCAGAAAGTGTGATTTAAAGAAGCAGGTTTTCTTCTGAAAACCACATTTGTAACAAAAGTGACGCATTAACACGGACTTTAGTAATTGTAATCAAACTACACAAGTTTAAAATGTAGTCTGTTGCATTGCTGCGTTCCCCAAAAAATGTAATTAGAATACCACTGAGCCACCGTGCCTCCCTAATACTCAAAAAATATTTCTGTCAGTGTTTTCAAACAATTTTATTTGATTTACCAAAGTCACACAAGTGCCAATTTCACATCTGTGACATCCATAATGAAGCATTTGCCTCACAAATACAAAAATGTCTAAATAAACTGAATAATTTTTGTTCTATACTGTGCCAACTCTTATCCTTTTGATTAGCATGATTTATTTTGGGTTGTGCAGTTTAATTCACAGAATTTCTATAAAGTATGTTGTATAATGTAAACTCCCAAACGTTTTTTTAGTCTCATCCATAACGCATGATTATTTTTCTCATTTAATACATAAAAAATGTTTACAGATGGATATTTTTCTGACCGCATAACTGTGGTTAATAGTTTTGGAAAATATAAACAGATGTTTTAATATAATGCTAACATATTCTTTCCTAAACTTTCCTATTCTTTCTTTTCTGAGCGTGACATTTCATCCAATGTTATCATACGAGTCATATGTCTATTTTATTCCCTTGTGGGCATAGATGCTTTGACATGTAAGAACTGTAGATAACTAGTATTTTTCTGATGGGTAACGTGTGTGTATGATCAAATATTAAGTGTGCACACCCTCCAGGGACTGAACGATCCTGGAGGTGAAGATGAAACGAGAAGATGAGAGGCTTGTCTGAGTGGCTGTGCTGGAAAACGCTTGTCAGCAGGAACACGGCTGTGGGAAGAGCTGCTCCTGCTGTCTGCCCTGCTGTGACACACTCTGGACATCATGAATGTTCTCACTAAAAGATTTTTAAAAAATTACTCTCTCTGATATTAACCTTCAAGACATGGATGCTGAATCTAAATCACACTATCACGAAATCCCATTAAAAGATCTTCAGCATCATGGAGAAAGTTATTCTTTGTCTGAGTGAGAATATTTTCCACTTCAGAAATCCATGCAAAAACATATTCAGGATTGTTTTGTATTTTTTTGGGTTTTACATTCGAGCCATTTCAGCATTATGGATGTAACATTTGCAATAAAAAATGTAAATTAAAATTCACAGAGAAAAAATATGTTTGCATTATATTGAAACATCTGTTCATATTTTCAAAAACTATTAACCACAGAGTTAAGGGATCAGAAAAATATCCATCTGTAAACATTATCATATATTAAATAAGGAAAATAATCATGCGTTATGGATGTGGATGTGAATTCACTGAATGAATAAATAGCGGGAACGATCGGATGTGGAAGAACACCCAGCGTGAGAGAGACTGAAGAAAAATACCTGTTGAATATCAGGGTCCATATAGGATGCTTTCTAGGTCTAGACCTGGACCTTAAGCCACCTGTTAGTGACCAGTAATGTAGGCTATCTTTACAAAAAAAAGATTTTAAAAAAATCAGCATTCGTTATTTTTTTGTGTTCTATATGAATTTATAATGAGTGTCTGTTAAAACAATGACAGAAATGTGCTGTGCTTTTTTACTCACCTGCGCTTTGGAGTTTTATCTCTATCACTTGCCCTGCTGAGAAACTCCACACACTGACACATATAGACCAATGTCAACAACAAATTTAAATACTAAGAGGTGATTGGACACGAGCAGTGCATGTGAAAGGTAATCGGAAGCAAAAAGGCAAAACTTTTTTGCTTTGTTGCAGTTGTTTTTATCACCAAACCATTGTTAATTATGCATATTCGGAAATGCAAATCACAGGGCGCACCGAACCGTGGAAGGACAACAGGGCAATACGATTTATTACTGAGAACCTTTGCATTCCTAGTGGTTAGCACTGTCAATTTGGTATGTGGTTGATTTGGATGTACTAAATTGGTCATAGTCAGTGTGTTTGTGTGTGTGAGTGTAAATGGATGTTTTCCAGTGCTGGGTTGTGGCTGGAAGGGCATCCGCTGCGTAAAACATATGCTGGAGTAGTTGGCAGGTCAATTCGCTGTGGCAACTCCTAATAAGAAAAGGCACTAAGCTAAAGGAAAATGAATAAATTAATGAATTTTAGAGTATTTTTACAGTACTTTAAAATACAAGAATACACACAAACTTAAAGGGTTTTGCTATTTTGGTGAAAACTTTTTTTTTTTCATGGCAAGGTTGACATTTGCATGGAACTGCTCATCTCCTGTATGCATTATGGGGCTCATGTTTGTGACTAAGAGATAGTTTAATTAAATTAGCTATAAAACTTGGGCATTATTTTGGGCTAAATGACTGCAGGATTTTCCAGCCCAACCTTAGGAAGAAATGTATTTTATGTATTGTCAAAAAAAGTGTCAACTTCAAACAAATTCATACATTTCTAATTTCTATAAAACTTATAATTTTTACAAGAAGGCCTGTCCCACAAACCCCACCCCTAAACCTATCCCTCATTGGGGAAGAAGCAAATCTTCAGCTGGGTCAGTTGGTGTTTCTGTGTGGAGTTTGCATGTTCTCCTCACGTTCACGTGGGTTTCCTCCGGGTGTTCCGGTTTCCCCCACAAGTCCAAAGACATGCGGTACAGGTGAATTGGGCAGGCTAAATTGTCCGTAGTGTATGTGTGTGAATGAGTGTGTGTGTGTGGATGTCTCCCAGAGACGGTTGCAGCTGGAAGGGCATCCGCTGCGTAAAACATGTGCTGGGTGAGTTGGCGGGTCATTCCGCTGTGGCGACCCCGGATTAATAAAGGACTAAGCCGAAAAGAAAATGAATGAAAGGAAAATGTCTTCTTTCCCAGTACTGAGTTGTGGCTGGAAGGGAATCCACTGCATAAAACATATGCTGAAATAGTTAGGGGTTCATTCCGCTGTGGCGACCCCTAATAAATAAGGGAATAAGTCAAAGGAAAATTAATGGATGATTGAAAATTTCTACATATATATAAAAATAGAATGCATATTTCATTATTTGTAACTTTTTATACTTAAGTTTGTTTTTGTTAAGACAAAGTGTGTTTTTGTTAAGACAAAAAAAAATTTCAGATACATGTCAGTAAGTTGTGTAATTTGAATAACTACTGAAATTACAGAATCACAAAACTGCATCATTTTATTTTTCATTATGATTGAATATTATATTTTTAAACATCCACAGTTGTTCAAGTGCAGAAACAGATTCATCTAAATAGGTTGATCTATATTGACATTCTTTATCTCTAAATGAAATCAAAATAGCCCACCCCCTGTATAAAGGGGAACATATAAAGCAATATCTGTTCAGCCTGCGGCCCTAAAATCAAAAGGCACATTTAAATGCCATGTTATTTTTCTTCTTTTTTTAGGAAGGATGCCATCGTGCTCCTTTTAGCAAGCCATTTTCCGCCACTCGCTGTGCATGAAATAACCTGCACCTTGAGAAGCGATAAAGAATAGCTTGAAGTGATGGAAACGCACAGGAAGCCGCACAAGCTGTGGACATTTAATTCTCGTCCTGCTCCGATTCGTGACTCCGCCAACCCTTATGTATGGACCCTCAGTACATCGCCATGACCTCACACAAGGACGTCTCATGTTTGGCTTTAGGGCACGCTGCTAATTTTAATGCAAAAAAACATATAATCCGACCCCCTGCCTACAGCCCAGCTGCCATCCTGGATCAAAGTCAGCTCATTTAATGTCATTTAATGAAAAAAACTTCAATCTAGCCTAAAATAATGAGGGGAAACGCCTCCAAAAAAGATGCAATTTATTTCTCTGATCTCATAATAGGTTAAAATTGCTAGTCTCCAGGCTCTACAGCCTGTCAGAAAGCTCCAGCATTGTCAGGAAAAATGATAAGAGGTGAGAGCATGCGATGAACTGTAGGGTTCATTGTGAATAAGAATTAATTCGTTCCCTCAAACCGCCTGTTGGACACCAGCTTCAGCGTTGTGAATGGTTGACTTCCTTAGTTTGAATTAACCTTTAGCGAGCGATCTGTCCCCGTCGCCGCTCTTCACAATGGCTGTTAATGTCATCCTCTTTAAAACGGCTCCACTCGCAGAATAATGAACATGAAGTGTGGAGTTTCTGAAATCATGCATGCATGCCATGTCACATCAAGGCCGCCCGGTGACCTTTCTCAAGAGTCCACAGCAAGCATGTAATTGAAAACCCTCTATTTTTTAGCTAATCGTCAAGTTGATGAGTTTAATATCTTTTATGCGGCCTTTCGACAGGTCATGAGCAGAAATGCCCTCACCTGTCGAGAATGATTTAGGAGGATTGTCGCTTTTTCTGAATCTCTTCTCATATATATGGTCACTGCTACTACTATCAGATTTGGCAGATACATTTTATCCGAAGCAACTCTTGTGACAAGAAAAGTACAGGCCATATTATCATGAAATTCAGTAGGGATTGAAGCAAAGCTGGGCTGCGCCTGGTCAGTACCTGGATGGGAGACCACATGGGAAAGCTAGCTTGCTGCCGGAAGTGGTGTTAGTGAAACTGTGGTCTGTGTGGGCCCTAATGCCCCAGTATAATGACTGGGATTCTATACTGCTCAGTGAGCAGCTTCTTTCGGATGAGACGTTACACCGAGGTCATTAAAAATCGGATTTAACCCCGGCATCCTGGCCAAATCTGCCCACCAGCCTCTGTCCATCATGTCCTCCTAATCATCCTCATATCATAATTGGCTTAATCACTCTGTCTCCTCTCTACCAGTCAGCTGGTGTATGGTGTGCTGTCTGGTGCAAAATGGCGGCTGTCACGTCAGGTGGATGCTGCACACTGGTGGTGGATGAGGAGATTCTCCCCAATGTGTAAAGTGCTTTGAGTGTTATTATTATTGTTGTTGTTGTTGTTATTATTGTTATTATTATTATTATTATTACTATTATTATTATTAAGGTTGCTGGTTCGAGTCCTGGCTGGGTCAGATGGTGTTTCTGTGTGGAGTTCACATGTTCTCCCCGTGTTCATGTGGGTTTCCTCTAGGTGATCCAGTTTCCCCCACAGTCCAAAAACGCGCGCTATAGGTGAATTAAAATAGCTAAATTAGCTGTAGCGTATGTGTGTGCATACAAGTGTGTTTCCCAGTACTGGGTCGAGGCTGGAAGGGCATACGCTGTATAAAACATATATGCTGGAATAGTTGGTGGTTCATTCCGCTGGGGCGATCCCTGATGAATAAAGGGACTATGCTTAAGGAGAATGAATTAAAGTAAAGGATAAAGATATTAACTATTATTTTATATTATTGTATGAAATTTATACAACGATAACTGTTAGTTTACATTTGATTGTTTCCATATTTCAATAATCTTAGACTCCCTGTAAAATAGGGGTGTCAAAACTAATTGTTTCTTTGATACATCGCAATTCAGAAACAAACAAATCGATATCAGTTTAGTAATAATCAAAACTGGTTATTACATACTGACGTCATTTATCACATATGCGTTATAGGGAGATAGCTTACTATGGCGAAGGAGAAGACGTCGAGTAATTGAAACACTACAACTACCTAAAAAGCAGATAACTACAAAAATCACTGCTTGTGAGTTTGCTGTATCAGCTGATTGACCCGGCCGTTTAACATCAGTGTCTGTGTCAGTCTGTGCTAAACAGTACCAGTACTGCGTTAACCAATAGAGCCAATCACAGCCTTCTCTGTTGAGTGCGTGATCACAGACGTTTCAGAATTCGCTCAATGACGCTCAAAAAGCAAGTGACATATTAAAAGGTTTATTTGCTATAAACACATGTTATTCTGTACTTTTAGTTTTGTTTGATACATTCAAAAAGAGTGTTTTTGAGCAGGTAAATTGCACAGTACATTATATCTAACGTTTAATAAAGTAGGGAATAAGCCAAATAAAAAATTAGTAAAATAAAAATGTTTGTGAAAAGAAATGAAAACTAAATAAAAAAATTATATAACATGAAAATACAGGCTATTTTCTAATATTAAATATAAAGCAAAAACTACTAACTACAAACAGCTACAAACTACAACTACAAACTACTAACAACTACTAACACTAAAATTTCTTGTTTTGCTCTTTGAAAATGGTCATATTCCTTAATGCTGAGTCTTTAAAATTCTTTTAATAATTTAAATGAATTTAAACCTCCCAATTCTGTACGCCTTGCCCTAAAATGAGAGGACTATCAGTATTTTAAATGTCATTATTTTTTATGTGCACTTGTCGTCATCAGAATCCTTTCAACAGCACATGAATATGTACGCCTTGGACATAAAGCTAATCTGTGGTATTGTGGAGGTTTAGATAGCCTAAATGCTTCTGTCTTTATATCCGAGAGCTTTCTGTCTTCTGAAAGTTGACTCAAGTTGAACTCTGACCCTAAAACAGAGGCCACGAGGATGCCAAGCTTCCTGTCCAACTGTAATTACCATGCCAGCATCACCTAGCAGGCCGTCCTGATTGGGTCTTTGTGCCAGTGCCAATTACCAAGACAAATTACTGCTTGTCTGTGCAGTAATGGTACATAATCACAGACCTCCGATGACCAGCTAATATCACTTTGCTTTTTAAAGCTTTAGTCAGAAACATGCACTTAAAGCCACATTTTTTCTATAATTACATATATATTTTTTGCTATAAATAAAATGTCAGTAAATAAATGTTTAAAAAATGTAGTAAAAATAACTAAATCCTGAACCCTGTTAATTGTGTGAACCAAATATACAGTTGAAGTTAGAATTATTAGACTGCCTGTATATTTTTCCCCAATTTATATCTAACAAAGAGAATATTTTTTCCAACACATTTCTAAACATAATACTTTAATCAATTAATTTACAATAACTGATTTATTTTATCTTTGCTGTGATGACAATACATAATATTTGACTAGATATTTTCAAGATTCTAGTATTCAGCTTAAAGTGGCATTTAAAGGCTTAACTATGTTAATATGTCAACTAAGCAAGTTAGAGTAATTAGGCAAGTCATTGTGGGATGATGGTTGTTTTGTAGACAATTGAAAAAAAAATATATATATATATTTATATATATATATATATATATATATATATATATATATATATATATATATATATATATATATATATATATATATATATATATATATATATATATATATTGCTTAAGGGGGGCTAATAATATTGATTATTAAAAATAAAAAACTCTTGTCAAACTCTTATTCTTGCCAAAATAAAACAAATAAAGACTTTCTCAAGAGGAAAACAATATCATAGTAAATACTGTGAAAAAAAAAATCCTTGCTCTGTTAAACATAATTTACGAAATATCTGAAAAAAAAAAAAAAAAGAAACACTGGTTCATTTAGAAAACACAGCCCAATACACATTTATGGAGTACACAAATTATGTAGCCAGATTTACGTATGGCTGCATTTCGTCTTTAAAATGAATGACACGTTTGGCTCCAATGGTGTAGTGCAGGGGTGTCCAAACTCAGTCCTGGAGGGCCGGTGTCCTGGAGAGTTTAGCTCCATTCCTAATCAAACATACCTGAACTAGCTAATCAAGCGCTTGGATACTAGAAACTTCCTGGCAGGTGTGTAGAAGCAAGTTGGAGATAAATTTTCTAGAACAACGGCCCTCAGGGACCAAGATTGGACACCCCTGGTGTAGTGTGGTTAGTGCGTCGACACATGCATTCTGGTGCTCACGGCGACACAAGTTCGATTCCCACCTCGAGGTCCTGTGCTGATCTTTCCCCTCTGCTGCTCCCCACACTTTCCTGTCAATACTCTCTACTGTCCTATCCATTTACCTAAAAAAAAAAAATGTATTAAAAAAAAAAACAAAAAAAACGAACGATACCGGGGGGCTGTATGGCGCCATTTCTTTTCACACTAGCAGCGCAGCTGACCACTTACCTCCAACTGCTTTACCAGTTTGTCCAGTGGCTCGCACTGTACGTCAGCGAAGTTGATCATGACAATGGCATTCAGGTCTGGCGAAGAACGGTTCCAGTAAGCAGGTAAAACAAAAGGCAAAAAATTTAATAAACAAGTAAATAACAGGGTGAGAATGTGGTAAAATCTGAAAACGAGGTTAAAATTAGGGGTGGGTGGGGGTCTTTTTCTGGATTGTTTTTGAAAACAGTCAGTTAGGTTCAGGGAAGTGGGTGAGCGCTGGTCAATTGGTTCTTTTTAAAACACTATTGGTTGGGTTTAGGGCAGGGGTACCTAAACTTTCCAGCCCGCGACCTCTAAAATAACAATGCCAGTGAATTGCAACTTTCAAATTGCTCCGATGTGGTTATAAATATACAAACTTTGTGCACAACAATAGGCCTATATAAACTTGAGCATATTGACAACACAAAAAAGTGCAATAGTTTAACAACCATATTTTTCCAGCGCAGCAGTCTTGCTTTGTAGTTCGGCCACAATGTCCTCAGTCTGGGAAACATGACTTTCCGGTTCCGTGATCCATTTTGTATTGTCCTCTAAGTGGGTTGTGATTGAGTTTAACGACGACTCAAAACGTTACAATTTCTCATCCAGTAAGGCACTTAAATTGTCAGTAACAACTTGTGCTAGGCTGGACTGTTCGGCCATGGAGCCTCTATCTTTGTTACCTTGATTAACGGTCTGTTGGCTCTGTAGAAAAGAATGTAAAGTAATTGGCCATAGCATGAAACTCGTAGACATTGGCCACATGGTGGCGCTATACATTGTAAATTCACAGGCTTCCTGACTGCTATATAATCTTACCCTGCTAAACTGCTTGACCCCCGTCAATCGCCGCTTGCGGCTATATTTTTTAATGTATTTGATTGTAATAAAAGTGTCAAAGTTTAACCTGGTGCTATAAAATCAATCTGTATTGCTGTGTTGTTAATCGAACATAAACACTCCAATCCTATGAAAAAGATTATTTAAAGGTTGATGGCTTTTCATTTATTGTTTTTGTACTATTAAAAACAACTATCTTTATCTTCAGTGGATTATGGTTAAAATAGATTAATTTTAATAGTTCAATAAAGGTTATTTGACTTTGTGGAAATCACCCCTCTCATTGTCCTGCGATCCCCACTTTGTGGACCACTGGTTTAGGGAAGGGGGTGGGTGGGGGAATCAATCGGTTGGTCAGTCAACAACGACCTCTGGTGTTTTTACATGAGAAGAGCAGGCGCAAATGGCACTTGGAAAAGAAATTTGAGTTCTCAAATGCGTACACAGTGGATTCGCAAAAAAAAAAACAAAAAAAAAAAAACGTAGCTCCCAGGACTTCTTTATCGCTCTCCAGAAATGTAGATAGAGCTAGGTTTTCAGAATGAGCCTGGGTTGAAAAATTGACAGGATCTGCCTCTGGATGTTGTTCCCGTGCGTACGCTTGTCGATCACAACAGTTTATAATACATGGGAAATAATAGAAAGAAAGAGAGATAAAATTAAACCGAACAGCTGAGCATGACTATGCCTCTGTATTTATACAAACATCTTTGCATGCTGTGCCAAAGCAATTTGTTTTCCATTTTAAAGCTGATCAAATCATGTAATGTGAATTAAGGGAAATTAGGGGAGAAAATGCTGAAAACATGCCAAAGCCGCCTCGTCATCTCAGGGTCAGCGGTATATTTGTTGCTTGTTCTACCGAGTGCTCAGGCTTGCTGTAAATGCTATGGAAAGGCACAGAAATGCAGTATTATTAGGGGAGACAGAGTAAATGTAATAATTTGGACAAATTTGGTGTAATGAACTATCCAAATGTGCTGTCAACATACTTGATTATGATTTTTTTTGTATAATATTTAGTTGGAAAAGTGCAAATTATGTATGTAAAGCTACTGTTACATATTTGCAATGGGTCTCATTCTTCAGAATGTGTTTTTGTGATTGTTCCATGGTTTGTCATCAGTTATGACACTAAACCACCATTCATTCTAGCAATTCATTCAAAATGTCAGATTTTTAAGCAGGTTGTCTTACTGAATGCATCATTGGCTCTTGCTTTGAGGCACACAACTTTTTTATTTATTTTAAATTTTTTTATTTATTTATTGATTTATTTTTTATGAGCTACAAAATGTAACTTGCTCTAGTGTAGTCAAAAGTATCGACTTCAGTACCAATCGGTGCTAAAGTTTTAAAAACGCCCATTTCCTGCAAACATTTTAGCACTGTTGAACGCATACTTAAACAGCTGATTGACCATTGTATTCACATGCTCAACAGAAATGACTGTGGTGGGCCATAAAGGTCATCTGTTCACCACTCTTCAGTACTGTTTACTGAGTGCAAACACAGATAAGCGTACACTAGACCGTTTCAATGTTGCATTGATCAGCTGCTCTGTCTTTGAGCTCACATATTTGGATCCGCTGGATCGACTGGTCTACACGCCTTCATATGTGTGGAGTGGTGAACCGATTACCTTTAAAGCCAATCACATTAATTTCTATTGAGTTTGTGAACACAATGGCCAATCTGTGTTTAAGAAATATCTATGCCAGTACCATTTAGTACTGAACTCAATATTTTTGACAGCACAAACTCACTCAATATTGAATTATAAAATAAAAAAATAATAATAAATAAAAAAATATAAAAAATTAAATTAAAAAATAATTTGAGAAATCTATTCTGCATTGATATTCCATAGATGGTCCTGTAGCCTTTACAATGCATTCTTTCTTTGATGCAGGATAGACTGGGCCAGATTATTACGTGGTCTAGTAGGAAAGTAATGAATTCCTGTATTGTAGACAGCTTTTACAATTGCCCAGTATATCACCAGTAGTAGTTCTCATCTTCTTATTGAGGAGTTTAACCTTCTGAAACCTTCAACCCAACAGGAGATCTTTTTTTTTTTTTTTTTTTTCAGACAATTACAGAAATAGCTTTGTTCAATCATCAGTTGTCGCTCTTAATAAATTGTAATGAAATGTTGTAGTATTTAGAGCTGTAATAACGAATTGATTAAATCGAAAATAATTAAGTACTAAAAGAGTTGGCAACGAATTTCATAATTTATTCATCATGCTGCGCGGCACTGAGATATTTGATTATTTAAAAAAAAAACACTTTAGTTCAGCGTGGAGCGGAGTGAACACGGTCTCTCTCGAGCACTGAAACAGAGTTCAGTGCCTCAAAGTCAGGGATGATGAGAAGGGAGTTCAACAGTAGTGCAAATCACTACAGAATCCTACTTTGGTTTAGTTTTGAAGTGAGGAATGTGCTGGTGTTTACTCTTTACTGAGCTTGACAAGCATGACGTTAAAAATAATGGTCACCTAAAAAACTCACTTCTAGTTCCAGATAGAAAATATTAAACTCACCAGTGAAAGGGTTAACAACAGCAGTAAAGCAGCGGTGGTATTGTTACTTTGCATTGCAAGACTAAAGACTCCTTGCCTTATTTGGATCATTCATTTTTCAATATGTTTTCATGTATAGCTATGCTGCAAAAAAAAAAATTTTTCTTACTTAGTCATTTTATCTTGTTTTCAGTTCAAATATCCAAAAAATCTTGAATCAAGACTGGACAAGAAAAATGGCAGGAGAAAATTAAGTGATGCTTAACTTCTGTTTGAGATTATATCTCATTAAGATTATTTTCTTACCCCGTTGGCAATAATTTAGCTTGTTTTAAGCAAACTATTACTTAATTTTGAGGTGTTTTTTTGTTTCAGAAAACAAGACAATTTCTAATGCTATTTCATGTGTCTATGTATCTTGATTTAAATGTTTTTTTAGATAGTTAGATTGAAAATAGGACAAAACTACTTTTTTTTTTTTTTATTACTATTATTATAGCAGAGATGAGATTTTTCGTATAAAGGGTTGGAAATGAATGCTTTTCTTGTTTTTTTTTTTTTTTGTATCCGATTAATCAAAACAATAATTGACAGATTAATGGATTATTAAAATAATAGTTAGTTGCAGTCCTAGTGGTATTTTTTTTTTTTTACTTAAGGTTTTCGTGGAAACCTGTGTGTCTAATGATTGGATTTTGCTGTTATTTGCTGTGCACACACACACACACACACACACACACACACACACACACACACATACGGGTACTAATAAAGTCAACTGAACAAAACGGATGCATTGTGATGCAGACAATTTGATATCGGTTATCAGTTATTGCATATTAACATCATTTATTGCATTTGCACTATGTAGCATACTATGGCAAGCCACAACTGCCAGTAATTAAAACCGGTCAACAATTGTGCTAAATTCACTGCTTGAACTTTCTTTTACTGATAGTAGGTGCAGGAACAAGAGACCATCTATTTCATTGCTAGATTGTAAATCGAGCAATGAAATGTGGACCTTCTGACCTGGTGTTTTGCCATTGAAAAATTTCCATGTAGTACCTAGCAAATAGTTTTTGTATTTAAAAGATGTCTTATAGATGTCTAAACATAGTCGTCTTGGCCAAAACATGGCTAAATTTGGGCTGTCAGTGAAAATCTAATAGACGTCCAAAGCTAGACTAGTCATCAAACAAACAGAAATGAATGACTACACGTATAAAGTTTGTCTAATCTGTCTATTTGACGACTAGTCTAGTTTTGGGCTATTCGTAGACGGCTATTAGATTTTCACTGACAGCCCAATTTTCCCTTGTTTTAGCCAAGCGGTCTACATTTTAGATGTATATTAGACGTCTACTGAACACAAAATTGTTTAGTGTGTATAAACATACAAAACTTGCAGTTTGTCACTTCCATCTTAGTGGATCAAAGTTTTTTGGACGTCACCTCATACTTAAGTTATTCACCAAATCTTTTGACCAATCAAATGCTCTTGAGTATCTGACATGTCCAGCCCCCTTCAAGGAGCTTTTCATTTGATGCTCTTGAGTTCAGCTTGAGATGTGATTAAAAATGAAACTCTATTGGCTGTTTTTTTTTTTTAAATGAGGAGATTACTTCAAACATTGATGCAAATTTTAAAGAACATCACAGGACCATTAACCACCAGTACAAACATGGGTGGCATAAGATCATGGGTAGTTTATTGAAAACAAATGCTTATAACAGAATGCTTATAACAAACCAGCACACTGTTCTCCAAGCTTTATTTGCTTGAGAAACCTGCATCTTCTATATTCAAGCGTCGTCGGGTGTCGTTTCAAAATAACCCCCATCGTGAGGTATAAAAACCAGTTCATAATGCATTATTCACACAGGCCGGATTGCATAGCGTCTAGCATACCAAAATTATAATAAAGTTGATGGCCATCTATTTGACCATGTCTGAAAACTAATTGGCTCGTGTAATTAGTCCCACTTGAATCATAAGCATATTCATCAAAGCTCATTCATTTCCCGGGATCTTTAGAAAAGCATCAGATAGCTGAAGCGTGGGCTCAAAGAACACGCTGCCTTTTTGGATAACGAAATAAAAATGTGTAGCGTGGTTTAAGCTCACTTTAGTGAAGGATGTCCCTTTGAGAATTGGGTTTGGTGGAGATGAGAGATGCTAATTTCTGCGCGGACATAAGAAAGGACTCCTGAAGACATAGATCAAACTGAACTGTTGATGTGAGAAGAATAGAAATGGATCAGCGTGAATAATGTGATTTGATCTCTCGCTACTTTTATCTCTTTTTGCCTGTAAATGCTTGCTTGAATGCTACAACTATAGGAAAACATAGGTTAGCCTAATAGAAATAAGTCCACAAAAAGGTGCTCTAACCTGTGGCATAAACAAGTTGATTCGCTCTAATGGCATATTGCATTACTGCTGACCTTTAAGAGAGAATTAAATAAATGTTGTTCTCGTAAGATATTCTGTGTTGAATGCAAGCTCAGGAACAAATGACTTAATCCGTGGGTTTGTGAGAAAAAAAAGCATTGCTTTTCGCTGCACTGTGCTCTCCATAACCCACTGTCACGAATGGATGAAGTTCACACTCTCAGCACAAACTTTTGATTACTTTCTGTAAGGTGTTTAAAACTTTAATCAGTTCGAGAAAATAAGGAACCGACTGCAGGGGTGATAAAATGTAGCTTAAACTCGACGAGGTGCTCGAAGTTTCTTTCGCCATCAATCTTTCTTTTACTAGAGGTTTTAATCTAGAATGTAGGGGTTACCTGTTTTAAATAGTGGCTGGTGGTTTTTAGCTAGTCATTCATGGTCTTAAGCAGGATTAAATGAATATTGGGGAGTCGTACTGATGCTAAATTGGAATTTAAAAAGGAGTAGAATTTGCAAGAGCTACAATGCAAAGGAAATCATCAGTCACACCATGTTGCTTTTGTTGTTGGTAATGCTCTTTAAACATTTTGAACTGTGAATATTTAATTCAATTCTTCTTTATTTATATAATGCTTTTTCGATGTAGATTGTGTCAAAGTAGCTTAATATAGAAGTTCTAGTAAATTAAAACTGCATCAGTCCAGTTTTCAGAATTGAAGTTCATATTGCTGTCATCCAGTATTTTTTGGATTAGCCCATACAGTGCTTATAGCAGGGGTTGTGACAGTATTACTATATTTTATTTATCTATTTATTTATTTATTTAATAATTTAATTCTTAATATGTTAAATCATTCATTCATTTTCTTTTTGGCTTAGTTCCTTTATTAATCTTGGGTCGCCACAGTGGAATGAACCGCTAGCTTATACAGCAACTTATACAGCATATTTTTTACACAGTGGATGCCCTTCCAGCTGCAACACATCACTGGGAAACATCCATACACACTCATTCACACACATACCCTATGGACAATTTAGCCTAGCTAATTCACCTGTACCACATGTCTTTGGACTGTGGGGGAAACCGGAGCACCCAGAGGAAACCCATGCGAACACGGGGAGAACATGCTAACTTGCCAACTGACCCAGTCGAGACTCGAACCAGCGACCTTCTTGCTGTGAGAACAAACGTGCTGCCCACTGCCCCACCGAGTATTTATTTATTTTTAGTTTTTATTTATTCATTAATTATTCATAATTGTTATTTATTAAATTTACTATATATATATATATATATATATATATATATATATATATATATATATATATATATATATATATATATATATATATATATATATTTATTTAATTTAATTTTTTAATTTAACTTTTTAATTATTTGTTTTTTGATTTATTTATTTTTCATTTTACTTTTTAGGTTTAACAAAGGCTTTGCTTCCATTGGCAAAATTAATATAACTTATTTGTGTTATGTTTGAGCAAGAGAGAGTTCACACAAAATCGAAAAATTCTCATCTCTCCCTGGTGTGGTTTTAAACCTTTAGGAGTTTCTTTTTTTTTATTTTACATAAAATAAGATATTTTGATGGATGCTGGTTGCTGACACCCATTGACTTCCATAGTAGGATAACAAATTACAATGAAACTCAATGGGATGGGTCGATAGATAATGCCCTGAACCATCGTCGATGGCCGCGAAAAATACATACTTGGGCCCCGTTTATACTAATAAGCCTTAGTTTTAAATTTCATTTTAAAACGAAAACGATCCATTATGTGACCACACACACACACGAACACATTCATGTGCTGGAGCGTATGCGCGTGTCTGAGCTCCAGCAATCAGCGAGCGCTTTCAGCACAAAACCCCAGAAAGCAGTAAATGTTGGACAGTTTATCAACGATGTATTGTTGGATCGTGTCTCACTGTAGTTGTTAAATGTGATATTTAGTTAATCTTGTCTCTATCTAATGACTCTTATGTCTTTTGAATCTATCAGGTAACGTGTCACAGCATCAGTACACTGTTTCAATCTTTTGCTATCACACTTGCACTTAGTAATTTTAGCAAAAACCTCAGATTCTGTTGCATTGTTCCTGTTAGTTGTGCACTTTTTATTACCAAGTTTGTCGACGCCATTATAACGACACAGATCACTCAGAAGTCCCGCAGAAAAGGTTTTTGAGAGGTGGTAATTTGTGTGTAACTTTATTTATGATTTGGTTAATGGGTAAAACAAAGACTATGCGAGTCAGGTAGTTGAAACAGTAGGCTACAAATAATTCATTTGTTATGAATTATAACAATGATGCCATCATACATTGCAATGTTTCACATTAGGCATCATACGATGCCAATAGGTCAACATCTCCTAACCCTAGTGGGTACCAGCATTTTTGACAGTATCATCTTTTGTGTTCAACAGAAGAAAGTGAACTAGAGCATGAACAAGTGAAGATGAGTAAATAATGACAGAATTAAAATTTTTAGATGAACTATCCCTTTAATGAGATGCATATAGTCATTTGAACCATGAAAGAAAGAAAAAAAACTTGGCATCACATACTATAGTGTGCTGCTCGTTTAAAGAACAAGAAATTTAAATAGGAAGTAACAGCAAAAAGAATTTCAACTTGATCTAGGACAAGGTCACGGTGATCGGCAACTGTTTAAAATTCAGCTTCTTGCTGTTTTGTCTCCTTCTCTCTCAATGTGAGTCTCGTACTCCGGGGATCAGCTCAGAGACGGTTTATAATGAGGTATGAAGCAGGCAGATTGTTCCATTTACACGTAGCCAAATAGCTTGACCACTTCCACGACTAATGCTTTGGATGGACACTCAGAGCGAGAAAAAGTTTCAGGCAGTCTGATGATGACATTTCTGTGACATTCTGCCACTCGTCTTCTCCCGAGACCTCCCGGTACACTGAAAACTAGGTTAATGCTAATATCAGAGAGCGATCTGATGAAACTGAGAAAGCTAACTGTGAAAGTGGGTCGAGAAGTGCTGATATTGATGATGCTTTCAGCGTTTTTAAGGCTAGGCATTTAGGTCTTTAAATCAGCTAAAGTTTGATGTACCAGATGCACTTTGTAGGTTTGGACGCAGAGAGACTGAACACTCGAAGGTGCGACTTCAAACAGACTAATGTTCTGTGAACTTGGCCCAATATTTTGTTCCTTGGCTCAAAGTACGTCCATGTCTAGATGTAGCCTCTGAAACCAGAACAGGGCTACAGTACAAACTCGAAAGGTGTCTAACATTTTAGTGAGTCAAATCTTAGCTCTTTATGCAAATTCTAATAGGGATACTGACTACTGACTTGTCATTATGACTGACCATTACCATTCCTAATCATTCAGGGACTTTTTTTTGGACAAAATAATGTCATTAGTTAACTTCTTTTTCATCTTAGATTCATTTTCTGACATTTTAATGTTCTTGCAGCAAAGTAGCAATAAAAAATAAAATGATTTCTTCTGGTTGCTCAAAGGGCAGTCTTTCAAGGCCAGTTTATATACAGGCATAAAAACAGATGATGATGCATTGTCTTTAATTTTTGGTCTAAACAGGTTGTTTAGTAGAATTCAATTTATCATGTAATCAAATCATTGCCAGCACAATATTCCATTCAACTGATTGAAAACTACAGTTGAGCATGTAATTATATCAAGAAACACACACATTTAACATTATCTTTGGGTTCTTTTAGAAGAAAATATCTATAAAAATAATATAAATACAATGTATAAAAATTAAGAAAATTAATTTATCTAACAATTTGCTCAAATTGCTTGAGTATCCTAGAATGTTAAACTGAACTGGAGTCCATATGATGTAATAAAGCATTGTTCAAAGTTTATTATGTGACTGATATTTAACACTAAAACTACTCAAATTTACTAGAATGGTTTTAGTGGTCATTCTGACCAAACATGTAATACTGTACCATATGTAATAAAGTCATGTTTGATGTACATTTTAAAGTAATATTTTTGTCTTATTTTATTAAAGGGCCATGAAACCCCCCTCTTTCGGTTCAAGTATACCTTTTAGAAGTTTAAAAAAAAAAGCATCATAATGGGCATTTATCGCTGCAGAGGGAGGAGTGGGTGTAGCCAGCAGAGCAGGGGAAAGAGAGGAGCGAACAACTGTTGTTAGCTGTCTCACAAAATGAGACTCAAACCGTGAGGAGACGCATGATTTTATAGTGTACAAAGTTAAAATGCAAAGAAATGAACAGTAATTTTATGCGCTGCTAAATATGTTATTCGTTATTTCATATACACATAGCCATGTGCACCCACACACTGAGGAAGGCATTGTGCCAGAACGTTTTTGTATTTAAATCACCCGAAGAATGTAAAAAAGAAAACAGTAGAAAGCAATTACTTGAGTGCAAATCATTACATTTTTTGAATATACACATAACCACACATATCAAAAAATGACAAATATCATTATAAAGATAATCATGTTTATATAAACACTATAAATCCCAGGCTGAACTACCTCACCACGGAACAGTGGATAGCAATGAAGCAGGTCTCTTGCTCCATCTATTTAACCATTAGCCCTGCCTGTGATGTAGCACGCATATAGGCAACGTGTCTGAATGGAAACCAACTCGACTGATAAAAGACAACGTTCGCCATTCTCCAAATCTCGTACCACTCTCCCGACAAAAATGCTTGCTGCACACAAACAGCTTTACTGTATCGGCCCTGACAGAATTGCGGGGGAAAAGCATGCAACAAACCCTGTGGATCATGGAAACAAACACGTACGACCTGTGCCGTGCGTGGACACAATCTCACCCAGTGATTGGGTCTCACAGCTTGGCAGGTCTGCTGTCTCTTCAGAAAGCACCTGCTCTCATGAATATTTAAGAAGCAGGGTCTGCTCATAGGATAAGAAAATTCAGCTATGAATAATAAGAAACCATTGCGTCATCGATCCACTAGCAGATTTGCACTACGTCACCAATTTTGATCCTGCCCGAAAAAGTATTTTAAACTCGATGACGAAATTACCTGACAAAATATCAAAATTGTCCAGTTTTCCACACTATTGAAGCTGACAAGTGCTAACGTTGTGTTCGCTCAAAACACATGAATCTGTTAATCTCAAAAGTACTTCAGGGTTTCTTAAACCTTTAAGTCATTACCCTTAAAATTATTACTGTTATTTTTTTTGTTATATATATCTTATTTTTATTCAATGTATTTTTTTAACTTTATTTTTTATTTTATATTTATTTATTCATTTTAGTAATTTATTTAAATATAATAAATATAAATCTGGCCCTAAATGTCTCACCAAAGCAAGCCAAATGTAAAAATGGAGTTTATTTATTATCAATATCTTGCTCCTTAAGTCTGTAATGATTTTTAACGATACATCAATGGTCGTATAGCTCATGTGGGCAGCAGCTGTCATGGGGATCCAGCAACTTGAGCAGTCTTCGTTAAGCATGTGATGATTGAGCCCCATTCAGTTGCCACCAATGAATGCAATTAATTTGTTACGTTCTTGTAATTTGTTACTCTCCAGCCTGACTGTCTCCATGACAACCTGGGATTTAATTAATATCTGTTGATGGCTCAACAATGCGGAGGCAGTCGGACGAGCGAGTTCACAATGGTCGCCCTGCAGTTAGACAGGAACGTTTGTGTTTGTGGTCAGCAGAGCACAAAAAGCAGGTGAGATCCCTAAAGGGTCGGATGAGAGACGTTGATGCTAATAACGATGCTAATGAAGGGTAAATAGCCAGAGGAGCTTATACTGATGCACGTCTCAATGTAGACACTTTGTTTGGATTGTAATACTACAACTTCAGTTAAATAGGAAAGAAAACCAACACAACATTTGTTGATTCAAGACATGGTAGATCTTTGGTTAAAAGTTGTAATTGCATTCAAACTCTCCTCAAGTTTTGTAGTTAATATTATTTTTGAATAATAACTAATGAATATGATGTTTCTTATTTCTAGGTAGTTTCTACCTTTACATTTATGCATTTTATTAGACACTTTTATCAAAAGCAACTTGTCCGTGAACACACACCCCCAGAAGAGTAGGCTACCCGGGAGCACCCGGGTATATATTTCACCTCAGTTATATATTTAGGTGGATATTTATTTACTGTTCCCACCAACAATCTCTGCTGGTTCCGCAGCTCAATTCTGCAACCTTTGGATCCCAAGTCCAACTTTCTAACCATTAGGCCATGGCAATCCCCATTGTTGTTCTACAAAACGTTAACGAATAAATACAGTATTAACAAACAAAACCATCATATATGTTATTGGATTTGGATTTGTCACCAACTCTTCTTTCCAACCCAACTGTAAAGACATTCTTCAAATGTTTTATTTTCAGACATTTGTCTGATTTTTGTCCTCCTCAAACTGCTTCTGTGTTTAGGACTACTGTACCTCAATAGTTCATTTCTAAATGTCATTTTAAAGCTAGCAATAAAGGCTTTCACAAAAAGTAATTGCACATGTTGGATTAGAATAATGATTAGAATCATCCAATTAGAGTTAAGCATTCAACAGAATTCAGCTCAATTCATAGCTGTGAAATGCATTACACCTAACACTTTCTATAATTGGATGTTCTTTAGGGGTGTAATAATACATGGTAACATTGAGTAATCACAACATAAAAATGTGTATTTCTGAAATTAACGATATAATTTGCGATATTGACCGAGTCAGCTAAGGGATAATTCACCCAAAATATCAATTCGCGGCTCTCAGCACCATCATTGCGACATGTAGTTACTTTTTTTGAGAGGTGCATGTTGGCGTCAGCCACAGCTAGGGCAACGTAACCGTGCAAGGATTGCGCCGGATCATAGACATGTGCTTGACACAGAAGTAAAAATCAGCCTTTAAAGGTTTGTTTACAACAGAGAGGGATACAACACAGGTTGCCAGATACACAAAACTGACAGAAGTGAGCAGGCCTGACTATTGAGCCTGCACCATATCCTAGCTACAAGTGATAAAAGGGAAATTTTCCATATTATACTTTGCAATGATCACCTCAGGTACTGGTTATGCTCAGAGATGGTAAAAGTACACACATCCTTTATTCAAGTTCAATTACAGATACTCATGTAAAAAAATGACTCAGGTAAAATTTGAAGTACTGACTACACTTTGCTCAAGTAAAATAAAATAAGTACAGTCTTTTTACTTAAGTAAAAAGTATCCATTATTACTTCCTGTTAGTTTCATGCTGGCAAGTATACCTCACATCATATCAATACAAAACATACATTACTGATTTTGATGTAAAAATTGTTGCTAATTTTCAGCTGAAAAAAGTAGCCAAGCAACATCACACGCTGCAATATTGTCAAACAACACTACTTAAATCTGTATCATCATCCTGACACAAACTCACAGTATTAATCATGTAGTTTTGCTGCTTTTATATCAATAACAACAACCATCATTAATGTCCATTCATACACTCTTAAAATAAATTAAGGCCTATATTAACAATTGCATTTAACACTAAATTTTGTCCAAAACACTTGTTTTTCTTTTGCTGTAATAAATTCTTAATATATTTTACTATTTTCGGCATTCGACTAAAGCTGCTTTATTATCTTCAAAACTAAAATCAAAATATCCCATGCTTTCTGTGTTTCTATGTATTGTGAATATGTTATTTCATGGATCTAATCATTAATGATGTTAATATATTTATGCTTTGCAAAAATATAATACATTAAAAAAAATACATTATCATTGTATTCATAAATCAACCAGTATGAATAATTTTGATGTTAAAATATTTTTTTAAACTAGTTTAAATGAAAACAACTGTCTAATTTAAATGAAGACAACAGTCAAACCGTATAAATACTGTATTAGGAAATGGGAATTTATTGAAAATAAAAGAAATAATTCTCAATGCATACAGCGTTCATAAAGGATTGAACTGTTTTAGTACTAACTGTACAAATGTTGACAAAAAAAAGCACATGATAGTTATTTTTTCCCTGGTTTAAGCAGGGGTCGGTTCTTTGTTTGTGGGTTACTCTGTTAGCTGGATTTTGTTATTGACAATTTAATATGATCCAGGATCCTTTAGTTCAAAACTCATCCGAGAGTTATTGTCATAATAACAGATCTGATGGCTCAAACCTGCTCGAGAGCAGGCTTATTTCATATAAACCAGATTAGATCGGGTTCAAGCTAAATTAATATTGAAAGTATGTATTCTAATATTTTCTTACAGTAGTAGTTATATACACTTGGGAAAATAGTAAATATATTTTTATAACTAAAATCTATATTAATAAAACTTATGCATTCTGCACTCCGAAATAAAAGTACAAAGACTGGCACCCGGTGGTTCAAACATAATTTATTAATAGTAACTTTTTATATACAATCATGTACATTTGCCTAAGTACAATTTGTGTATAACAGTAGACACGCACAATATATTACTTTTTTAATAGGAATAATACATTTATGCAGTCATGAACATGTTTTGACAGATAATATGACAGTCATTTGAGGCTTTACAAAAGTTGCAGACACCTTTACCAATATCAAAATGCTTTCGTGATGCAAAATATTTTTTTAAACAGCCAGTTATTCTTTACACCGATTAAGAAACCGACTACTATAAAACTACTGTGGCTACTATAATAAAGGAAATCCGCTTTAACTGTAACTTGTTTGAAGAACCTAATTAGAGATCAGTTTTCAAGATTAAAAGATCCAGGATCTGCCAAATTATCCTAGATCATTTAAGCGAGGTATGAAGAACGAACCCCGGGGCAGCTTCAGTCATGTTTACATCGCCGACTCCCTCGGTCTCATCCACTTTAGTCATCCTTGCCTTTCACGTGGTAAGCCTCACAATCTAGCCCACATACTTGCGTGATCAATATGGGTTGAAAAAGCCACGCATTTGCACATGCACACAATAAAAAAAAAAAAATAGATTTACCTAATCAAAATGGTATTCAATTAGCGCAATGACAAACACATGAAAATGAAAGTTAGGAGCCTGATTTAAAAATGTAAGGAGTGGAAAGTACAAATATTTGTGTAAAAATGTAGGAGTAAAAAGTGTATATAAAGTTGTCAGAAAATAAATAGTGGAGTAAAGTACTGTAAAATCTACTTATGGTTCGTTACTTCCCTTCTCTGACATGATACTAACACTTTCTATGATTGGATGTTCTTTTTTAAAAGTTAGCTGATGCACTTAAAGCTTTGTTTACAACAGAGAGAGGGGTCAGTGTATGCGTTCAATAACAGGTAATATAATTAACGTACACACTGTTGCACGGAGCAATTGTTTAGCTTCCTATCATTGCATTGTCACAATAATATTACTAACATTCAACTTTTTATAGCATACAAAATCAAGATAATATTATATTGTAAGTTCGGTATTATTATAGGTATCAAATCATGACTTTAGTGTGTCGTTGCACACTTAATGTTCATAAATCTTAACCCTAGCAGGGGTAGGTTGTTGTAACTGTCTTTTTCTTAGTTGACGTTTCTAGTCCCGCACAAAGATAAAAAGAAACAAAACCCATCAATCATCCAGCAACTGTTCAGTCACATTTATCTAGTGAGTCAGGCAGTGGCTCACCTGTCCCACTTCCCCATCACTCACACAGCGTCACATCCATTTGTTATCACTCTGAGTTCAGTTTATAGCTGATATTATTCTTCATTTTTGAACTATTAGCCTTTCATTCACTGATCCCACCTCAGCCGTCCTCCTGCTCAATAAAAAAGTCTGGTTGCATAAATATAACAGCTTATCTTCTGTCATAATGCAAAAATAGCTCAAGCTCAGCACAAGAAAGGTGATTCATCATTATTAAAAAAATCAAGTTTGGTGCACAACATTACCGTTAAAGATCATGTTGGTGTCATGACCCGAGTGTAATAGACGAGGCTCGGTTTCTTATTTTCTGTCAAACAAAACTGATATTGACAAGAGCGGAGCGATAGAAGAAAGATTGGCATTGTTACGGTGAGATTTAATCTTGTTCATCATCACTCCAGAGCTAAAGTGGCTGCTAGCGTGATAGAAATGTCACTCCAGCTCTGAAGCGTAGCAATGTATGTGGCTTCCTATGAACCTGCCAGACTCGGACAGGCCGGCCTTGTCAATATTCACAGAGCCAATCCCTTTAAAGCAGCACCAATCGGGTTTGTCAGCAAAGACGCTACAAAAGCTGCATGCAAATTGGAGACTCGGAGAGTAGGATTTACTCAAGACTTTCTTATAATCCGTCCAATGTGTCAGAAATGCAGCTCAGAAAAGCTAAAGTCCCCTGAGGATGGCCAGTGAGGAATAAAAGTGTCTGTGGAGCTGAGGAGAAAAAAAAAACTTGTCAAAACAAAACAGAATGCAAGAGACTTTTCAACTTAAAGGTTTGTATTACAGCAAGGTTGTAATGTAAAATGAAGATAAACAATACAGTAAAAGCATTTTTTTTTTTTTACTTTACAGCTTTTTTTATATTCATATATTAGAACGGTTGCATAAAGAGACAACAATGGGTCACCACAAATATATATATATATACACCTTTAAAGTCAGAATTATTAGCCCCCCTTTGAATTCATTTTTCTTTTTAAAATATTTCCTTAATGTTTAACAGAGCAAGGAAATTTTTACAGTATGTCTTATAATATTTTTTCTTCTGGAGAAAGTCTAATTATTTTTAAATGTCACTTCAAGCTGTATAGAAGTGTCTTGAAAAATATCTATCATATTATTTACTGTCATCATGGCAAAGATAAATAAATAAATAAATCTGTTATTAGAAATGATTTATTAAAACTATCTTTAGAAATCTGTTGAAAAAAAAAAATCTTCTCTCCGTTAAACAATGTGGGGAAAAAAAAATAATTGGGGTCTAATGATTTTGATTTCACCTGTTTGTTTTATATACATATGTGCACTCTCAGAAATAAAGATAAGAAATGTATTATTGATGTGATACCTTTTCAAAAGGTACATTTGTGTTCCTAACAGTTCCTTAAAGATACATATTAATAAGTCTGCACAATATTGGAAGATGTGATATTGCAATATTTTATTGTTTGTATTGATATTTTACTGGTGATAAATATTGCAATATGTATACAGTTTCACAAGATGGTTTGAATAGCTCTGTTTGTTGGTTTTCTGGCGAGTCTAACAGTGTTCAGGAACAATAATTGAGTAAATCACGATACAAAACATGCTTTTCATACTTTGCTTTGTCTCATTTGTAGTCTAAATATCTAAAAATTCTTAAGTAAATATTCTTGTTTTTAACTTCAGAAGAAATAAGTCTAAATTAAGAGTTTTTCCTTAGATAAAATGATCTGCCATTGGGGTAATTAAAATCTTGTTTTTTCCTTAAATTGTAGATATTTAGACTAGAAACAAGACAACATAGACAGACATTCTGACATAAAGGGCACATTTTCAAAGGAAAACATCTGACTTTAGCATTGTTTTACAGATAAACAAGTATGTTCACTTAGCATGCTGCTTTAATATCTGCAAACATATTTTGGTGTTATTATGATTTAGGAGAGTCAAAAACTTAAAGTTGATCACATATGTTTGCTGCAGCTAGTTCATCTATGTTTTCACCAGTACATTCAGAAGTACCATGGGATTTCTTGCCCCTCTTCAGAAAGCATTTGGACTATTTTAACGGTCTAAGCGCAAAGTCTAAAGCGCATTGTGCGAAAGCATTAAGGGCATGTCCGAATCCACTTTTGCTATTTTAATAATGAAAAAATATGGTCTGCACCCTGGCACATCGTCTAACAGGGTTGTGCTTATTCTCCTAACCCCCCGGGGTCTAAGGGTGTTTTGGGGAAATGGATAAGTTTTGACATGCACTGACATTTGTGTCGTTTTCAGTATCTTAAAAACATATTAATGGCTAAAGTGTGATAACAATGTCAACAGCACAAGCTGGGCTACAATAATACCTAAGCAGCATGTTTGTATTTGTTTGTGTTTTTGAGAGAGAAACGTTTATGCATGGTTAGTAAAAAACTTAAACTTTGAATTCACTGAAATCAGGCCGAGAAACACAGAACTTTTGTTTACGAGACTTTTGAAGATCTTGTAGCCTAGTGTTTTTGCTTAAAAATGATGTGAGAATCATCTTGTTTACTTGCTCACAGAAAACAATATATTGAATTAAATTTTCTAATTCACTTTTTGAGGGAAAACGGTCTATGCGAGAAGACATGAACTATCATTAATAATGCAGTGATTCACACCTGAGAAGACCTGCATAATGAGCTGCATAATAAGCCGTCAGAGAGGTATGCGACTAAGAGGAAGAAGTTTCAAGAGAGAATCTGAGAAAAAAATAAGTTTATATATACTTTGTGCGCAGTTTATTTAAATATATATATATTTATCTATCACACAACAGAACTCGAGATATACTTGTGAGTGATATTTACATGGTGGACTTTGTGAGTGGAAAAACTGAACGCTTCACTAGCGGAAAAAAAAACAAGTTAAAAAGACCATCTGCAGAAAGGATAAAGAATGGACCTCCTCCAATTAGCCTTTTTACTTTACTCCTTTCGTGATGTAAGGAAAGGTGTTGTACGCACTCCACTGAAGACATCCATTAGCCTACATATTTAATTTAAGCGCAAAGATTTGTTTCTACATTCAGTTCTAATTTCCACCAAATGAATAAAATGAACAATAATAATGAAGTGTGGTTAAACAACTGAGTTATACCCAAACACACGTCCTGTTCTTATGCCCTATATGATGATGCTTACGTCTCCAAAACATGACAGGTGGACAAATTTAAACTTGTTTTTTAATAAAACAAGTATAATTATGCGTATAATAAATAATACTGATGATAATAATATTATACAAATGCAAATTGTCATGGATGAACTGAAAAAAAGCCCCCGACATGAAGGCATGGAGGTAGTGGTTTTTACATTCATGTAGAAAATAATATTTTTTGTAATATTACAATTTTTTATTTTTTAAATGTAAAGATGGTGTGCTGCTTTTCATCTTGTGTGTATTAGGCAATGTGTAAGCGTTTGGACCCGCATAGGCGCATGACTAACGTGATCTGTGCTGGACTTTAGACCAGCTTTTAGTTGGTCAGTGGTGCAGTCTGTTTCAGTTCCTCCAACAATACGCCTTAACACACCTCCTTTTTACACAGGAACACCATTGAATCCACAAAGTGGTGCAAATGGATTTGCTGTTTAAACAACGTGAATTAAAAAAGTAAAAATTACAGTACCGCTGGTCTGAAAATGGCAACCTTGCGCCAGGTTTTTGATTGGACCCTTTCAGTTTCATGGATGGATGCACAGTCCCATGAGGTGTAGTTCATGCATCCATACCGTATACTCATTTATTTTGCATGCCTATTCCTGAGGGATGATGCTTAAGAGTGCTGAAAATCTCTGCAAGGAAATGTTTTTCTGTCAAGACTCAATACACGGCGTCTGTGTGCTTGTCCTTGGTGTTTCAACACAAGGTGAGCTGTTAACCTGTCCCAGTAAATTCGCTCCTGTGTTCCCTCGGCTGCCACTTAGTCTTCACTCCAGAGCTCTGGGCCCGTCTGTTCTGCTTTTTTAGACTGGAATCGGTGTCGCTGCCGCCTCTAGCCCAATACTTTCATTAAATAAGTCATTTATGGCAACTTGCAGAGGTGATGCGAGATGCAATCTGGATACCCCTGAGCTTGTAAACCGTCATTACAGATTATTACATCGACGGCACGTGCGCAACTTGGGATTATGGGTGAGCAGATCACTTAAAGCCTGGCATCACTTTGATCAATGTCTGTAATAAAACCCCTGTGCCCCGAGTAAATAAACTTCTCTCCACCGAGCCATCAAATAAACTGTGTTCAGTAGAAATCTAATAAACTCATATTTCTAGCTCATGCGTCAACATTTAACATCGACGTGTATATAGGCACTCTGGATGGATGTGTGAATATGAATGATGATAATTAGAAAAGAAACAACAAATGATTGACAGGTAATGGGAACAGTACAGGGCTGGAGCTCTATAAATGCCAGAGTTGATGCAAAGGCTATAGGCTAATGTTTATAAAGATACACACCATTTTATGTAGTCATACAAAAAAAAAAAAATAATAAACATATTTTCTGTCAGCCTATTGCTTTATCTGTTGCTGTTTGTCACTCTATTGATCACTTTCTTGCACTTTCTCTCTCTATGTACACTACCTGACAAAAGTCTTGTCGCCTATCCATGGTTAAGGAACAACAAATAATAACTTAACCTCTAGTTGATCATTTGGTATCAGAAGTGGCTTATATGAAAGGCAAAGGCCTCTAGATTATGCTTGTTTTAACAAAATAAAACATGATCATGTCTTGATTTTTAATTATTTAATTAGGACAGTAAGGTCTGACTTTGCTTAGACAAAAGTCTTGTCACCTAACATAAATAATGTACAGTATAGAATATAAGGACATGGTGCAGTGGAAAAAGAATGAATATTGTGTATGACTCGCATGAGCTTGGACGACTGCATCCATCCAGCTCTGCAATGACTCAAATAACATATTTATAAATTCATCTGGAATGGCAAAGAAAGCGTTCTTGCAGGACTCTCAGAGTTTGTCAAGATTTTTGGATTCATCTTCAGTGGCTCCTCCATCTTACCCCAGAACTAAAATGTACTGAACTAAAATGCACATCATCTTTCAACTCAAAAATGAAACTTGTCAATTTTTTTTTTTTTTTTATCAAACCTGTATTTGAAGTGTATGTAAAGTTTATGTGTTCTGTTAAACACCAATTAAGGTATTTTGAAGTATTCTGAAAACTTGTAACCATTGACTTGCATAGTATTTGATTTTCCTTTCTTCAAAATTCAAGGTAAGATAAGCTTTCTTCAAACTGTCTTTCATTTAATATAAGAAAGGAACTTAGATGTTTGAAACCACATGAGGGTGAGAATTTTTGGCTGCTTTATCCCTTTTAAAATTTGTAAGATAAAAACCAGATAATCGTCATCGCATGTAATGTGTCATTTTTTATCTAACAAAATAAAGCCAAGAAAGAAAATCTGTTGGTGACAAACTTAGGAATACTGTTGCATCTCCACTCTGTCTGTTGCTGTATCAGTGACCCTGTTAAAGTCTATTATTCTATTGATTGTTCTGCCTGTTGATTTATCTGCATCTGTGCATCTCGCTATATATATATTCTGCTGCTCAATAGATTGCTGTCCATTGTTCTGTTACTCTCTGTTTCTCTGTTCTGTAAATCTGTCAGTCGCTGTTGATCTCTCTGTAAATCTATCAACTGATCGATTATTTTTTTCTGTAACTATTGATATCAAATTGGACATTTGTCCAATTCATCACCTAAAATTTCTATTTTAGAAATGGTTTAAATTGCTTGTGGCTAAACAACAGCATAAACCACAATGACAATGATCACCTCAGGTACTGGTTATGCTTTATTCAGTGTTAAAGGCTAGAAATTTGAGTATTGAATACTTTTTACATGAAATTTAATGCCATTCTAAAAGCATCAATTTTTTGTCTTTAAAATCTTGAAAATGAAAACAGTCTATGTTTTGATCTGGGACTAAGGCTCCATTTACACTTTTACATTTTATTTTTAAAATGGCGTTTCAGAATGAAAATAATCTGCATCCACACTAGCGTTTCACCCAGTGTTTCTGAACAACTCTGCGTCTACATTACACTGCCGAAAACACACATTACGTGACCACACACATACTCTGGCATGCACTGCAGCGTGCTTTCAGCACATCTACCCATAGCATTGCTGTGCAGGTCAGACTGTTCATCAAGGATCTACCTCTGGATTCAATCTCACTATATTTGTTAAACGTGATATTTAACTCATCTTGTTGTCTATCTAACGACATATTCCCCGACTTTGGTCTTTTGAATCTATTACTTGTTGTCAGGTAACGTGTTTTGGCTGAGCACAAAGATAAATAAATTAATGTAACCACGGACACTGATTCTGCTTATTGACTGATTGCTTGCCTTTATTTCCCCTATTGTATAAACTTGTTGTACGTTATACTTTTAGAATGGTCATTATTCATTATTAAAGCTGATATTCAGCAAAAGAGAGGGTGTTTCGTATTTTTATTGAAAATAAAAGGAGGCAGTTATGTTATAGGCTTCATTTTGTTATAAATATGCAAGTGAAGAAGATGATCATATAAGTATGCAGCTACACGACGCCTCAACATTTTTGGTGTCTGTTAAGTTGCTATAATCAAAATGTAAATAGGCAGTTCATCATATCATGTTTTCATTTTATTAAGAGAAAGAATCAACGTAGCCAGGGTGATGTGAATGAGGTCATAAAATACACGTTTCCCTTTGAAGATTTACCCGACGTGTCCTCTGGAGTTTGTTTTGTTATATCAAACTTGTGAAGTCTGAATTTACAAGAGGAGGATGCAGGACTGAACTATGTATTGGCTACTTAATATTGATGAAAAAGCCCCAATCTGATAGGTGAATGTCTGCAGCCATGCTTCCGTTTTCAGATGTCTCCGTTTTCCTCCATCCACACTGAGACGGAGAAGCAGCATTTGAGAATGAAAACGGCCTCTTCAGCATTTCCAAAATGCTCTGTTTTCAGCGCTCAAACTCCCGCGTAGTGTGGATGGATGATGTAACCACAGCTAAACTTCTACATTTTTAAAACTAAAATGTCTTTGTGTAAACAGGACAAACCAAACAGGACAAAAATCAATCTACCTGTAAAATTTACCTTGTGGGTATTTATGACTCTAAATCTGCTGCTTATTTTGGAGGCTGCTACTGTCCTCTTAGATCTGGCCCAAAAAATTAAATCAGATCCGGTCCAACACATTAACTTTTTTTCGGCGCCTATGCTAACACGTTAGAGCTTTTATACCGCACGCAGAAGCAGCAGTGTGAAGCAGCAGTGACGTGATCATTTCGGCGCTGGGTCTATTTTTCGGCGCTGGGTCTAATTAAAGTCACAGTGCATTGATAATGACCAAAAACAAATTGAATGACAGTAAAAAGTATCCATTTTACCCTATAAATGCATCAATACAGTTTCTGTTTTACAGAAACACCACTGCAGAAGGTAAAGGGTTTCTGAGTTGCTGAGCATGACACACATTGTGAATTGACCCACACGTTGCTTATGCTGACTTTGCTAAAATATTTGTGTCATGTTTCTAATTATGGCATAGCTTTCCAAACAGTTAGGCTAATAGCACACAAATGCTTGATCAAGGCCCGTCCCAGGAAATAATGGCCTGATGGGTCAAGTCTGGGCTCCAGCTCTGACAGAGAATCTAGACTCTACTGACCTCATTGAGAAAGCCTTTATGACTGAAATAAAATGTGTTTTCCACCAATGCAACCCAGAGCGCTGAAATATAATTTTGTAAACTGTCAGTGGGCTGGTTATAGAAATCAAAATGAGCATTGTTTTTCAGATAAACAATTATGTTCTCTGAGCATGTTTCTTTAATATCTGCAATTATATTATATTTTTATGATTTAGAAAAGTCAAACACTTAACATACAGCACCTTTTAACGAGTGTAAAGGTTAAATAAATCCAACCTCAAACTTACAAATCATAATACAAATTTTACCATAGAAGAAAATCAGATCTTGGTGCAAAGCTGTGATGGACTGTAGCGTGCAATATTCATTGTACACACAGAAGTGAAAATGCATCTACAGGAATCCTCAATAGTCTCTTGAATGTGTCACCAGAGTGAACACAGTTAGATGTGAGATGACAATAACAGGCTTCTTTAATGAACAATAAAACAGGTCTATTAAGCTTAATTGCCGCTGGCTATTACAGTAAGTGTTATTATTAAACTACCTTACTTGGCAAACCCATTCGTAGCTTAGCGGTGAGCATCATTTACAGCTACTTAAGCGTGATGCTGTTACTCTGTATTTAAAAGCACAGCACAGTAGATCACGCACCAGAAGTACCAGGAGACACTTTTGAAAAGGGCATTTCAAAGTAATTACCCTGCTCATTTGTAAGAATTTATCTGAAGTCAGCAAACTGTAACTGCTGTAGACAGAGAGATTCATCTTAGCACCTCAGAGTATAACAAGAACAGAGTTGAACAGCGTGCCAAATTACAGTTCAATTGTTAAAGGTGCAGTATATATTATTGACATTCAGTGGTTTAACTATTGCAGTCCAAAATCAAAACACTTTTTCACCTAGTAACTACATACGAAAACATACATTGACATGATATTGTCCTTGTTAAAAGGAGTATTTGTCCTAACCATTATCTACATTTTCTGAACAACAGTATAAACTACTGACAATGATCACCTCAGGTACTGATTATGTGCTTTATTCAGTGTTAAACACTACAAATGTGAGTTTGAATACCATTTTACATTAGATTTATTGCCAAACTTTAAACAGCAGCAGATAAACTTACCCCAGAAATGGCTGAACAACAGCATAAACTATACTGACAATGTTCTCCTCAGGTACTGATTATGTGCTTTCAGTTTTAAACGCTACAAATATGAATTTGAATACGATTTTGAATTTGAATTGGATTTATTGCCCAACTGTAAATACCAGCAGATAAATTTACCTCAGATCTTGAGAAAACAATAGATGTACATTTAAAATGAACTTTATAACTGTGACTTAGTCACTATCAGTCACTAAAACAAAACCAAGACCGATATTTCAACACGGAACACACATTTTAAAAGGCAAATAACTGACTTTAGCATTGTTTTTCAGATAAACAAACAAGTTCACTTTGCATGTTTTTTTTAAGTATCTGCAAATATCTGATATTTGTATGCATTAAAAGATTCAAAAACTGACATACAGCATCTTTAACTTTTGATTTAGTGGCCAATACATATGAATTTGTAGAATCTCGTTCGTATATCATATACAAACTGGTTAGTAGTAATTAAACTTTTGGACTTTGTTCTGGTTTAAGCAATATCTACAGTAGATATCATAATAAAATAAATCAATTTACACACTTCAAATGTTGTAGTAGTTAATATGTAAAAATATATAATTTTTGAGAATCTCTAGTAAATTGTGTGTTTTTTTTCTTTAAGTTATTTATTTCGTACTGTGCAACTTAGGGCGTCATAAGGAAACATTGCAAAGTAAAACTTGTGATGCACGTCATCTGTGAATAAATAAATTGGTCTCCAATGAAATGTTGCAAGTTTGCTCAAATTTCCAAATCTTGCCGTTTTTTAGAGAGGCCAGTCATGGTTCTTTTATATTTCCTTTAGCTTTTATTGCTGTGCCTTATTTTGCTCCTATTGATTTGTTTTTTGGGGGTTTTGGAAGGGTGGCTCTTAAATAAAAGTGTAGTGTAACTGAGATGAAATTGATTTCTTTCACACTTGGACAGATATCTTTTTGGCAACGTTGCAGGATACACACAGTTCAAGGAGCTAATCTCATCAAACTCATCTGGAAGTTTGCACAGTCGGTTCGAAAAGGGGGATTTTTTCACCAAACTTTATTTTACCATGGAGAATACATTTAGAGACGGCTAGATTTGTAGGTTGCTGTGAAGCCAGTTTTGCACTAGTCTCTGCTAAACTCAGTTATGCTATAGATATTGTACAGTCGGTGGTTGCTAAACTCAGTTATATCTAGGCTATACATGGGAGTTACTTGGAAATTGATTGGCTATAGACAGGTTGTTCTGGCTTATATTATCATGTGTGTATGAATATAATGACATCCCACTAGATTTTTATTGCAGCACCAAACAACAAAATTGGTAATATATATAATTTCCAAAATGTGAATGAAAGACGTATGCGCTTGTTTATTTCTGGGCTTTTGTGTTCAGTTAAAACATTGTAAAGCATGTAGTGAATATATTTTTGCATGCATTTTTTACATTTCAAGACGTAATGCATTAATTATATTAAATAAGAGTCCAACAGTGAGCACTTGTATTTTATTATTATAAAGTCTTGTCGTTGACACACAATTCACAGTTTGATTTTCATTTGTAAGCTTGCAGTTTGAGTTGGATGCAGATTCATTTCAATTTAATGTTGATTTATTTCAGGTACATTATAACGAGTCAAACTAGTCAACTGTGAAATATTGCACCAACAGTAAGTAAAAAGGTAGTCTAGTTGATGCTTACAGTGAAGGGGCACAAAGTTACAACTTACGCACTACTAAACTTTTTTGTGTTTCACAAGTTAGTTTAAAAGAAACTCTGCATTCCAACTAAATATTTATGCAGCCTCTGCCCATGAATAATGGCTGAAAAGAGATGAGCAATATTAGACTGCATATGGTGCAACAGAAGTGCAAATTTAATTGCAAACAGGCTAGTGGTTGTTAAACCTCTAGTGTGGACTTTGTTCTAGATTAAGCAAGACTGAACAGCTGGTTTAAACCTACACAGGTGCTTAAAGTCTATTAAAACCAAATATTTAGTTTTATTTGAATAAAAAAAAAAAGCATATGGCAGATTTTATTTGTGTTAAAGGGGACTTATGACCCTTTTCACAAGAAAATAAAGTCTTAGATGTTCTCAGAATGTGTCACTAAGTACGTTTACATGGGCACCAATAATCTGATTTTGAAATGATTAAGACTCTTTTTAAAACTCTGTACGATTAAATACTCTGATTAAGAGTCACCTTGTAAATAGCAATTTTTGATTACCTTAATCTGACTAGTCATAATCGAACTAAACAAATCAAATTAAGACATGTGGAGTATGGTTATTTTAGTTGCATTATTGTAGTGCAGTACAGACATGTAAACACCGCAATCAAAGTGTTACCATGTCATGTAAGACTTTTTTGCTGCCTTTTGCGATAGGATATTTCATGCACAGATGGCTATTTGACACTGTTCTCTGCACCTACAAAAATAGTAAACGACCACAGACACTGTTTTTTTTTTATTTATTAATTTTATTCGGCGTGTGGTATCAAATTTCTTTAAAACACTCTTCCATCAGTCCTTCCTTCATACTCTCATCCAATATCTTTGTAACAGGAGCATGAATGAAATGTTCCTAAATGAAACTAAGACTGCCAAACAGCTGTTAAAGTTGAAAAATTAAAAATGAAACACCCTATTATGGCCAAAGACTTGGGAAAAACAACATGTGCATAATACACGGAAAAGGTTGCAGGTGATTGATTTCCCAAACAAACAAACAAACAAAAAAAAATGTATGCAAAAGATCCCCTTGGTCGACAACCAACCGCGTACACCCAGTTGAGAGTAATTGAATAGATTTATTATAGAAAAAAGTAGCAATTTAAATGAGCATCTCTTGAGGGTGGCCACAGCCCAAAATAACAAACTACAGAATCTGCAAAGTAAATAAACTAAATGACTTAAATTCTGTAAAAAACAAAACAAAAAAACGGCAGCTTACCTTTCTCCGTAAACAAAGTCAAAAGTAATCAAGTAAATAGGCAGAACACCTCTCAAAGTTCAAACTCTCAAAGTTGCAAGCACATATAGGTATTTGTACAAGAATAAAGTTTGGTCACCGACCAGAGGGGTAAGGAAATCCAGGATCTCTCCACTCCCAGCAACCATCGCACCACAAATGTGTTCCTCGAGCTCTGCCGGAAGTTCCCTTTTTAAAGCTCTCCGCAAAACTCTGGAGAAAACGTGGATAGCATGGTGATGCTATTACGTTAATCGATCTATGTGCTATAACATGTAAAAAGGGGTAATGAAAGAAACATTTAAAAAGCAACTCATGTAAAACCGTATCATGTTTTTTTTATTCAGATTAAGGCAAAAAAAAAAAATTCACTTACTGAAGTCTTTGTAAAGGTAGTCAATGAAGTGTCAGTTCAAAATACCCTAAATATAATTTATTATTCCATGCTTTAGATGCCATTTTTTTTATGTTGGCAAAATTATCTTTATTTTTTCCATGAACATCTTGGATAACCTCAAGACAAACATTTGTTTAGAAATAAGCATCAAATAAGTGTAATAGAATGATTTCTAAAGGATCATGTGACTAAAGACTGGAGTAATGATGCTGATAATCTCAGGAGTAAATTACATAAAAAAAATGTATTCAGAAAATTTAGCTTGTTTGAGTTGTAATAATAATACATGGTAGAGTGGTCCCTCGTTTAACACAGGAGTTATGCTCTAAAAATGACCTGCAATAAGCGAAATCCGTGAAGTAGTCCGCTGTATTTTTTTTACAATTATTCTATGTTTTAAGGCTGTAAAACCCCTCCCTATACACCTTATTCAGACAGGCATTTACATTTTCACACTTTTCTCTCGTTTAAACACACTTTAAAGTTTAAACTTTTATAGAAAAGTAAGTTCAGTATTATAGAATGAAACAAAAGATCAAAACCTGTTGTCAGGTGCAAACATTTATCGGTGTCAGCAAAAGGTTCATAAAGCTTTATGCTTTTTGTGCGAATATTGTTGGCATCCAGTGTGATGTTCTTTTTCCTGCAGTCACTGATCCACAGAACTAAAGCAGACTTCATTCTTAAGGGTGTCCCACACCTGATGCACCGCACACATGACAGTTGGAAGTAATGGCACTTAGTGGTGCGGCAGGTGTCTGGGTGTTGCAGACAGCTGCCGACTTGCGGTGTTGGTGTCCATACCCTGATTAAAACCTGTTTACATGGTGCTGCTTGGTGAGGCGCATGCGGTGTGCGACTTAAGATGATTTTGCTATGGACAGTTAAAACCCATTTTGTATCCTTGATCAAACTCTGCTATTGATCGAAGATTTATGTTAATTTGGCAAGCTGAGTGCATTCTGTACTGTTCAAGATGCAGAACATCAAGCTGCTGTAATAAAAAAAATCATGTCAAATTACACAAAAACAAAAAATAATCTGCGAAACTGCGAGACCACGAAAGGTGAACCGCGTTATAGCGAGGGACCACTGTACTGTCGTTTTAGATATAATTTTTAATCAAACATGCTTACTATTGACCTAAAACTTTGAACAACACACATTCTATGTAGATGTTGTTCTCCACCTTTTATTGCAAAACAACTCCACAATCTTTGAGGAAATTACCAGATAAGCTTTTGGAATGGATTGGTTGGGAACATAATTTGTATGTTTCACATTTCAGCCAAACACCTGTTCTTGGTTTGATGCCAGTTGCAACACATGGTTTATTCTCACAGTAAATGCTTCAAAATGTGATATTTCTCCAGTGAGCTGCCTGCATGAGTGCCCGTCCGGCTCAAATTAGTCTGATTCTTCCATCAGTCCATGTCAGCAGCTGGACCCGAACTTACATCCCAAAATTGCCACCTGTAGAGCAGAAACACAATAACAATATGCAACGTTCAGCACAAGAACAACCCTCACACACACCCAGTTTACCTGCTGTGAGACTCACTAGAGGAAATGAGTTAAGGAAAACACATTCCTTTTTTTATATGAAGGCTTGAATGAATATGAATTGGGACATTTTGTTGGCCTTTAGGGCTTGGCATCATTGTAATGTTTTCCATTCCATTGGCGATTTGGCCCAGATGTGGGCTTATATGTGCCAATTCTAATTGTGACCTTATTATAGAGCCTTAGGGTCAATAAGCACACTGGACAGGCTTTCGGGGACATGGACGAAATATCCCAAAATCTCTTGAGCAATTAAATCCATTTAGAATAATAAACAAAGCCTTGGCAACATACTTTCCCGTCTTAACCCAGAACGGGGGCTGGTTTGTCAGAGTTAGACATTGTTTCTTTTTTAATATAACCTACTTTACAGGGCCCGTGTCATTTTTTTCTTGATATTCTTTGATAAGTAGTTTATTACGATCAGTGAGTGATGTGAGGTAATAAAACTGCCTTCGGTCACTGTACCTCTTCCTGCTGTCACTTTCTATTTGTTTCCCACAAAACACGAGACGAGTCAACGATGATAACATGCTGCATGATTGATTTTTAGGGGTTGTTTCTAGGATTGACGGTTTTAATTTCAACTAGTCAGGAATTTAATGGGTCTTGACAGGTATACCAGAATGCACTTTCTGCAAAGATAGTTAGTTTTTTCCGAGCTATATAAGGCCATGTGCACGTGTACATGGGTATTTTTATAAATTGAGTTTTCCCTGCTTTCGTTTAAAAAAAAAAAACAAAAAAAAAACAAAAACAAAAAAAAAAAAACTGTCTACATAAAAATGCACTGTGATGCACTTTCAGGGCACGCCTAACCAAACAGGTGGAGATAATGACACTTTAACCTTTAGGGGTCGAAGACCACATATACACGGTTTGATGCATCTAGTCCTGATAAAGCAGAACTTAAATTACACTTTCAGTTTTGATCGTACAGATAAGAGAAATACATCCATCAAATCTGTTAGGTGTCTACTATTTCACTCACAATAACAACAAAAGTGTGTGCTTCTGCAAAATAATGAAAATAAACTGTACGCAATCTTTCTTTTTTCTCTCTCTGTGAACTGTTTTTAGAAATGCGTCAGTAAATTGCTCTGAAACTTCGCAAAAACAAAACAAACAGACATGAGACATGTCTATAGAAAGCTTGAAGTGTCTACTTTGTATTGCAGCGAGTGCATGTTGAAAACAAATACTGTTTGATAAAGTAATCAGTATGAAACCAACATTGTGTAGTTTTTCAGTCTGAGCTCATTATTTATTTTAATGTGACTACGCCCACGAGGCTTTAATATTGCAATTGTCCATGTGAGACTCGCACAACATGTAAACTGTGTTCAGAAAAAACTGCGAAATCTCTGAGTAAACCCCATTTTGAAAATAAATATTTTTATTGATTTCTCAGTCAATATATAGGCAATGTATTTTGGTGTACACACAAACAGATTGATTATTTTTTAAAGTTGATTGATATATTTATTAAAAGATATATTTTAGTCACCTAAAATATATTTTAGTTATTTAGATAAAATAATTACATTCAAGCAAAATAGTGCCAAAAGTTACAACCTACAAAATTAACTACATTTTTGTTTTTTTCTTCTTGATTTTTTTTTCTCCCTTTTTTGTATTTGATATTTTTCCCTAATATATAAATTTGGGCTACTAATGTTTGACCCATTATTGTAAGTTATTTTGTTAGATAAGCTACAGATTTGGCTTCACTACTGACTAATCTAATGTATATGCACAAATATATTATTGTAAAGCATCCTATTAAAAATTAGATTTTAAAAGAGAGATTTGTGAGGGGTTTACTCTAATATATTGCTGAACAATGTATATTGTTTTCCCAAAGTGTTTACATCAGGGGTCACCAATCCTGGTCCTGGAGGGCCGCTGTCCCTGCAGGGTTTAGCTCCATCTTGCCTCAACTCACCTGCCTGGATGTTTCAAGTATACCTAGTTAGACCTTGATTAGCTAGTTCAGGTGTGTTTGATTAGGGTTGGAGCTAAAATCTGCAGGACACCGGCCCTCCAGGAACAAGTTTGGTGACCTCTGGTTTACAAAGTCATAATAGCTCAAGTATACTACAAGCATTTAGTTAGGGCTAGCTTTTGAGGCTAAACTTTGCTTTACAATGCCCTTAATGGGTGAACATTAGCTAGTGGGGTAGTGTCTTTTGTCTGTCTAGGTGTGAATTATTCATGACCATTGTCACTCCTGCATAAGCTGAGATGACTCAAAATACTTTACACAATGTAAATCATTGTAATGTTTTCTTTGAATGAGAGAACAAGATAATTTGTACATAATTGTGAAGTAAATATTCTTACAAGGCCCATTGAGTTTTTATAGCTACTTTTTTTTTCTTAAAAACCTACTAATCACGCATAATATTGCTATGTTGGCCAAACAAAAAGGAGAAAACCGCTCACTTCATGAGGCAAAAACTCCGGTTGTAGTGTCCACACAACCACACTATGCTCAGAGTTTCAGAAAATCTTCACCCTGTCTGGAGTTTTCAGAAAGTTTTGGTTTCGGTGATACTGTGTACTGGTGTGAATAAAAGAATGAAACTGCAAAGAAAAAATGTGCAGATTTAAAAATACCCATGTTCGTATAGACAGGGTCTAAGTCAGGGGTGTCAAACTCAATTCCTGGAGGGCCGAAGCCCTGCACAGTTTAGTTCCAACCCTGGTCCAACACACTTACCTGTAGGTTTCAAACAAGCCTGAAGGACTCAATTAGTTTGATCAGGTGTGTTTTATTAGGGTTGGAACTAAACTCTGCAGAGCTGCGGCCCTTTTGGAACTGAGTTTGACACCTGTGCTCTAAGTGTATTACTGGTAAGAGTAGTTTCAGTTGGCTTAAAAGTTATAAACAAGAAACTACCACATTAAGATGTGTAGCAAGGCTTTTTTTTAATTGGCAGAAGCAATCTGAAACAAACTGTACATGGTTCAGTTCATTTCCACAAATATTCCATCTCTTTGTTGAATGAGGTCACCCAAACTAATCTTGGGTGAAAAAAATGTTACCACAGCTGCATAAATAATTTGTAAATGTTAATGATTTGTTTCAAAAGGATCAGTCTTGCCACTGCACATGTCAACATGCTAACTATTGTGCGGCCTAATTGGAAACACAGGGGGGAACTTATGTTTACACTAGACCTATCTCACGACAGAAACAAAGACTCAGGGTGAAGATGATTAATTTCCTTTCTAACTCGCAGAAAATGAACAGCATTTTTTCCCCCCACAGATGAGAACAGTAATAAACAAGTTAACAAGCTCTTGGCCCAATGTTTGCTAATGAGCTGCTAATGAAGGATCTGTGTATTTGGTCATTGGAAACCACCTGGTGAAGAGTCTGAGAAATAGTCAGCTAACAGTTTACACTACTAGATATTTTGCCATTGCTTACATTGTTTATATATTTTTGGTGTTAATTAGGGCTGTGCGATATAGGGAAAAAATCTTATTGTAATTTATTTATAAGATATTGTGATTGCAATTTGATTTACGATTTTACTTTGTAGTCAAGCTGTAGCTCAATGTGTAAGCCACAGCAACAGTTCTGTGACAGCTCTTAAGACCTGTTTTTGTCTGATTTTGTCTGACTTGAAACCAAAATATTCTCATGTTACAAATGCTGTTTTTCTTTGATATTAATTTGTCTATTAATGCTTCTGTAGCAGCCATAATCCCACTTGCAAGCACTTTCCTGCTTGTTTTCTTGTTTTAATTGTGGCTGTAGTTCGATTGTACAATTCTGATTGGGCAGAACGAGTGTGTGTGTGTGTGTGTGTGTGTGTGTGTGTGTGGGGGGGGGGGGGGGTGGGTGTTCTGGTATTCTGGTTAAATTCCAAAATTTTGCGATTCGAACCTGATCTAATCTAATGCTAGTTCTAGAATCAATGGACTCTGTTCAAAGAAATGATTCGTCATTGTGGTTGGAATTTTTGTTTTTCACTATTTATCAACACACATTTAGATGGTCTATTATTTGGACATTGGAGCATGACATACCATAATCAGCCATAAAAATATGCAATGATTAAACAGTTAGTGAACTGCAGATATGGTTATTTAAACCAGTTCATTGAAGTGAACCGTTTGAATTTGTTTGCAGAAATGAAAATGATCATACTAATTGTTATTAGCAAAACAGACTCAAATGATTAATTAGTTCTTTTAAAATGAGTTGATGTCCCCTATATGGAATTGATTCTGAACTTTGCATTCGGCTCTTGGTTCACAACACTTCAGAATTGAGGAATCAATTAATATTACATTTTTAGTCACTCTCTCTACTGACTAAACTATTCTTTCTTTGGTCACAAAATTCATCTACTGTCGAATAGAAAAAATATATATACTTTGAAATAATAGCATTACAACACTGAAACAAAAGCAAAAAAACACAATTTCTGAATCAATGTAATGTGTAAATTAGGAACAGAAATCAACAAAAAAAAAAAACAAACCTCAATAATTTAAAGGAATGAAAGGTAATAACCAACACACTTTTAAATGGTCTATTAATTAGGTAAAGGAGTATGACGTACTAGGGGAAGGCAGTGGCGCAGTAGGTAGTGCTGTCGCCTCACAGCAAGAAGGTCTCTGGGTCGCTGGTTAGAACCTCGGCTCAGTTGGCGTTTCTGTGTGGAGTTTGCATGTTCTCCCTGCCTTTGCGTGGGTTTCCTCCGAGTGCTCCGGTTTCCCTTACAGTCCAAAGACATGCGGTACAGGTGAATTGGATAGGCTAAATTGTCCGTAGTGTATGAGTGTGTGTATGAGTGTGTGTGTGAATGTGTGTGTGTGGATGTTTCCCAAAGATGGGTTGCGGCTGGAAGGGCATCCGCTGCGTAAAAACTTGCTGGATAAGTTGCCGGTTCATTCCGCTGTGGCGACCCCACATTAATAAAGAGACTAAGCCGACAAGAAAATGAATGAGTATGACGTACTAGCTGTTAAATTGATGCTATGGCATAAGTGAACTGAAGATATGGCAATTAGAACCAGTTCATTAAAGTATACAACTATTCAAACCTGTTTCAGGAAATGAACATGATCATACTAATTGTTATTAGCAAAACAGCCTGAAATGATTTAGTTCTTTTAATAATGAGTTGATTTCCCATTAGGGAATTAATTCTTAACTTTGAAATCGACTCTTGATTTGCAACACTTGATTGAATTGATTTGACTGACTAAACTATTCAGTTGCAAAATGCATTGAAACACAATTTGCAAATGCTATTACATAACTGCAAGCACAGTGATTCAATGTGAAATGCGTCATTTAAAAGTAAATGCAAAAATGGTAAAACACAACTGGCCTTTTAACTTTAGCCCGCCCTGAAGTGTTTCTAATATCATCCATTTTGAAAGCAGTGCAATTTCTCTTTTGAAACTCAGGCATGGGAGAAGGAAACATGCTGACAGAATGCATGGTCATGAGCAGCATAGATTACGCACACAAAAGCGAGATGCAGGAAGTGCCTCGGTGCATTTATCATTTTGATAGAGTGTGTTAATCCAGCTCTCAGAGCCCACACAGAAATAGCAACCATCCACATCATTACAAACGCTTCAGCCGTCGCAGGCGTACCATGAAGATAAGAAACATGGCCCACACTTACTGTAACTGACAAAGAGATCAGACCTTCACACAGCAGATATCTCTGCTTTTCCCATTTACCACATTACAATTGTTATTCATGTAAAAGCCTGTGTACACAGTGTAGTAGTTTTCAGTCCGTTTTAAAGTTGTCAATTAAAACGAAGTGTGACCCATACTACGAATTTGTGCTCTGTGTTTAACACAGCCAAGTAAACACACAAAGGCCCCGTTTATTAAGATGCTTTTTCATGATTCAGATCACAAGTGGACAGAGGAGACACACATGGCGTTTAAATGGGTTTCCTTTGTCCACTTTATGCCACTACTCTGATGACGGAGGGTCTGTGGTGGTTGGATTGGCATTCTTGTTTTTTTTTTTTTTTTTTTTTTCTCAATGTAATTGGTTCTGGGCAAAAATTAATCTCTATTAATCGCATCCTAAATAAAAATTTGTTTTGCCAGTTTAAGTGTGTGTATGGTGTATATTTATTTTGTGTATAATTGCACACATGCCTGCATATGTTTGAGAAAATATTTATATTTAGGTATGAAATATGTATGAAAAAAATTATATGTAATTTAAGTATCTATGAAAAAAAAATTTTGCAATTATGTGTGTTTATCACATACATAATACATATTTATGTAATATACACACTTATGTCAAAAAAAAAAAAATTTTATGTGATTTAAGAAGAGCAAAAAGCAAAAAAAGCAAAAGCAAAAAAGGGGTAACCTAGGTGCCCTTTAATAGAATTTGATCCCGAACAGTGCAAAACTGTTTATATGGTAGACTCTTAATTGTAGTATCAAGAGTATTGTCTTAATTGTATTATAATCTGAATCTTGTTCTCCATGTAAACATACTTAATGACAGCTTAAATCAGCCTCTCCAGCCGCTAGATTAATGGATGATAGAGAAGGAGAATAGGAGAGAAGACCATCTTTAATGACTGTTCAAACACTTTCAATCACATGTGCATTCACAATATTAGAGCAATCTGGTCAAAAGTGCTTTCGACTACCTCTGGAAGTGGTAAAAAGTGGTCTAGCTCAACATTTCACACCCCATTCATACCTGTACATAGCATTGTCCACTTGTGTTTGGATTGACAGAAAACACATTGTACTTAAAGCCAGGATTTAAACAGACAGTAATGATCTTTAAACAATGCATTACTTTTTAATATATCATAACAATTGTTAACTTGGGATGCATTTAATAATTATTTTAATAATTGATCAATGTGCTGATAATAATTTTTTTGACTAATCAATGAATCTGATTAAATAAAAACATTAATTTCCAACCGTTTATTCACAAAAGCTCATCCCTGACCTGTTATAATAATAATAGTAATAATAGTAATAGTAATAATAATAATAATAATAATAACAATAATAATAATAATTAAAATAATAATAAACTAAATAGTTTTTTCCTGTTTTCAATCCAAATATCTAAATATTTTTAAATCAAAATACATACTAGACACATGAAATTGCAAAAGAAATTGTCTTGTTTTCTGAAAAAAAAAAAAACACCTCAATTAAGTGATTCTTTGTTTAAAACAAGTTGAATTATTTGTGAATTGGATAAGAAAAATAATCTTAATGAGATATAATCTCAAACCAAAGTTTTACTAGTTCACATAAACATGCTAGAGATCGTGATCTATAATGTGAGATGGCCAGCATGTTTACTTGCACGTTTGACTCATTCATAAAAAGCAGAACACGCAGGATTCAGCATGTAAATTCATCAGTTACTGCCCAAATGCATAAAGTGGCTGGTGAACTTGGAGAGGAGTAGATTCAGCTTTATAGTTACTTTCACTATTTGTAATGTGTATCTGATATGAATAAAACACATCGAAAAACTTATATTTGAATGGATTGGTAAACTAACTTGTTTGTTTACAAACTCTTAATGTATTGTTTTACCAGTACGTGTTTGTATTTGCATGTCTAAAACATAAATTAAGCATTAGGTGGTTAAAACACTGCATAATTGTGATAATATGACACGTCTTTCTCAGCGGGTAAAAAAAAAAAAAAAAAAAAAATAGAAGCTCTTTTTTGACGGTCCATTACTGAGAGCTCTGCTCAGCGCAAGCTCTTTCTGGCTTAGCGCCAGACACCGCACCAAAGCTCAGTTTGATTTTCTCTATTTTTTAAAGGTAAATAAGCTAACGCTTACTTTTTTTATGCTTGTCAAGCTGGATAATGAGAAAAACATAAGCACCAGGGACTTTACGGGCCTCACTTCAAAACTGAACAACAGTAGGACCCTGCTGTTGAACTCCCTTCGTCCTCATCCCTGTCTATGAGGCTCCGAACTCTGCATCAGTGCGCGAGAGAGACCATGTTCACTCCGCGCCATGCTGAACTAAAGTGTTTTTTAATAATCAAATGTCCCCGTGTCACGCGACACCAACGAATCAGTTCTGAAATTCGTTGCCAAAGCTTTTAGTAATCGATTTTTATCGATTTAATCGATTCATTGTTGCAGCCCTATTGTTAACTATTATTACTTTCAAAAGTACATTCTGAAATGCAATGATACCTTTTGTGTATAGCCCAACCCAACTTTTGCCTTATTAAAAAAAACAATACTTTTTTGGTATGATGCCTTGCACATGGGTCTCACCTCAGTTCGTTTTAATCACTCGTCCGTTTAACCACTGGCATTTGAAATGGCCTGAAACTGAAGAAACATCCATACATTTTTATTTATTTATTTATTTATTTTTGTAAAATCTTGTTGCTTTCTTGATTTATTTTTAAGGCTTGCTCTTTCTACAATCATGCACGTTTCTTTGTTACAACACGTGGGCCAAATTGCAAAAAAAAATCATATTTATATAGTTTAACCTCTTGAAAATGCTCTGAGAATGACCCTCATTAGCGCAACAAATGGGGGAAAATCATAAATAGCAAATAAATCACCTTATTTAATCATCTTAATTGAAATCTAAAAATGTCTGAAGTCCTCAGCGAAGTGCTAAGAGTAAGATAGTGTAATTACCTTCATTTGAGAACAATAAAAGTGTAAGGTAGGTTTTTACTACTGTATGTTTGACTGTGAGTGTGTATATTGTGGACTTGGTGATTAATTTTGATAATCAGGGCTGTTTAAGCATTAAACACAAAGTGGGAAGTCAATTTCCTGTGGCTCCCGGGAAAATTGCTTTTAAGTGGCTTTTATTATTCTGATGATTGGCTCAGAAACAATGCTAATGCTAATTTCCTGGCAGTATGTTCAGCGGTAGGCCTTCTTGATCCAATCAGATTGCACTTGGCACCACTTTGCTCTGGTCTTTTGTAGTAGTGACTTCTGTATGAATGATCTCTGGTGGACACGTTAAAGATCGAATGCCTCAAAAGCACAGCCACTGGATGTTTATCTAGTTTTTAAGCCAACAGAAGAAGAAAAAAAGATTGATTTGAACGTGCTCGGAAGGCTAATAAAAAACTCAGCGCTGATCGCACGTCACTATAATCGAGTAAGACGGTAAACCATTGTTTGTTCTGGTCTCAGTCCTTGAAAGGATATAAAAATATCTGCAATAGCCGACCCACTCGCTATCCACATCTGTGTCTTGGCAGCTGTTATGTAAAATGAATTATGGGACAGAAATCGATATGCGATCCATCTAGGAGTTAAAGTGCTGGTTTGTATAACAGTTACAGCCCAGCCTGCCCACGTCAGTGAGTGAAACCCGGCCTACCGAAATAACATTAGTCTAAAATCTGCTCCAGATTTATTCTCTGATCAGTCAGAAGAAAACAAGGTAGCAGCTCAACCCTTCTTCTTTTTTTTTTATAAACTTGAAGATATTTAGGATGTGGTCTACAACAAAATTTTAAAATCAGATTTTTAAAAAGTTTTGCACCAAAATGTTTTGTTCTCAAGGATATGAATAATGTAGCTAAACAATGTATTATACGTACAATATTAAATTATGTAGCCATTAGTTGGAGATGTCACTTTTGCATGATTGCAAACTTTTGCACGGTTTTCACAAAGTCATGCTAAAGCTGTTTAATCTCAACTGACTTTTGGATGAATCTAATTTTTATTTGATATTTTTTCAATGTTTTTTTATTGTTATTTACTTGATTTGAATGGTAACATCATTGTCTTATTAACTAAAATATTATAACTGAAATGTACAGTGCATTCGGAAAATATTCATCATTCGACATTTTTTTTAATGTTACAGTCTTATTCCAAAATGGATTAATTTATTTATTTTCTCAACATTCTGCACACAATCCCCCATAATGACAAGGTGAAAAAAGATTTTTGTAAATTGTTGCAAATTTATCAAAAAATAGAAAACCTGAACACATGTACAGAAGTATTAACAGCCTTTGCCGTGAAGCTCTAAGTTGAGCTCAGGTACATTCTGCTCCCACTGATCATTCTTTATGTTTCAGCAGCTTAATTGGAGTTCCTGTGGTCAATTCAGTTGATTGGACATGATTTGAAAAGGCATACGTCTGTCTATATTAGGTCCCAGGGTTGACGGTGCATGTCAAAGCACAAACCAAGCATGAAGACAAAGGAATTGTCTGTAGATCTCCGAGACTGGATTGTTTTGAGGCAAAGGGCTGGGGAAGGTTACAGAACAATTTCTGCTGAGCTCCAGCGTTCTTCTGTGGAGAGAGGAGAGACTTACAGAAGGGCAACCATCTGTGCAGCAATCCACCAATCAGGACTGTATAGTAGAGTGGCTAGACGGAAGCCACTCCTTGGCTGAAATTTGCCAAAAGGCATATGAAGGACTCTCAGACTATAAGAAACAAAATTCTCTGGTCTCATGATATTTGGAATGAATGCCAGGTGTTAAGTTTGAGGAAAACCAGGCACCGCTCTTCACCAGGCTAATACCATCCCTACAGTGAAGCATGGGGGTGGCAGCCACATGCTGTGGGGATGTTTTTCAGTAGCAGGAACTGGAAGACTAGTCAGGATAGAGGAAAAGATGAATGCAGCTATGTACAGACACATCCCAGCAGGGCAATGACCCAAAGCACACTGCCAAAATATCAATGAAGTGGCTTTAAAACAACTCTGTGATGTCCTTGAGTTGCCCAGCCAGAGCCCAGACCTAAATCCTGTTGAACATCTCTGGAAAGATCTGAAAATGGCTGTTCACCGCTGCTTCCCATGCAACCTGATAGAGCTTGAGAGGTATTGCAAAAAGGAATGGCCAAATATACCCAAAGTCAGGTGTGCCAGATTTGTAGCCTTATATTCAAAAAGACTGTAATTGCTGCCAAAAGTGCATCAACAATGTATTAAGCAAAGGCTGTGAATACTGATGTACATGTGATTTTTCAGGTTTTTATTTTTTAAAAATTTGCAACAATTTTAAAAAAATCTTTTTTTTCCCCATTTTCATTATGGGGTACTGTGTGTAGAATTGAGAAAATAAATTAATTTAATCCATTTTGGAATAAGGCTGTAACATAAAAAATGTTGAAAAGGGAAGCACTTTGAATACTCTCCGGATGCACTGCATGCTGGAATAGTTGACAGTTCATTCTGCTGTGGGAACCCCTGATAAATAAGGGACTAAGCCGAAGGAAAATTAATAAGTTATGTTTAGTCTGTCTTTGATAATAATTTAATGAAATAATACATAATTATTACCAGGAAGTTTCAGTTTTCGGCTAAGTGCGTCAAGAATTTTTTAATTTGGCCCTGAATATTCATTTTGGTGCAACCCTAGTTATATGATTAATTTCACAGAATTGAAAGATAACTGCTGAATACTGTTTAATTTCCAAACTATAACTCAATTATTTACTTTAGTTGTTTAACATACTTGATATCTCAAAGATTCTTTGTTTGTGTGAATTTCTGTTTTCTATGTAGTGTGGTTGGGCAGTGAAGACCCACAATAACTGGCACTGAGACTGTGGCACACGGGGCCCTTTTAGACTCGCCTGAATGCTGGATGGAAAACAATATGCTCTGCTTTGAGCCTGTGGGCACTTGGGATTGCCAGAGTCTGCCAACATGGCAGCCATGCAGTGTAACCTGCTGAAAAAGACCCACACGCCTTATTGTTGTGGGACAAAGACCGTGTTGGCATGGGCTATAAAGTCAGCCCAACAAGTTAAGCAGAAATTTGTGAAGAAATCTTTTTTTTAAATTGTGAAAACATCATATAACATTGTATTAAAACATGCACCCTGAGGTCCTATCACTGGAATTTATGCATTTCTTAGATTTGATGCTGCATAATGTGGCAAAGCTAATTGTATTATTTGTTACACTGCCCTTGAATAATTTCTACAAATAGCTTTTACGGTGCACAAATGTTGTCCGGGTTTATAATCTTCAACTCAGCTCAGAATTGTAATGACTTTTTTATTGATTTCGTCTCTGAAGCTGAATGATTAAATCTAAATTTGCTCTTTTTTCCCCTCATGCTGAAGTTGTCAGGAAAAATAAAGAAAACTTGGAGCAATTTCAGCATTATGAATGTGATATTTACAGAAACTCAAAACATAAATACACAGAGTATATGTTAACATTTATATTGAAACATCTGTTTATAGTTTACAAAACAACAAAACACAGAGTTATGGAATCAGAAAAATATCCATCTGTAATACATTTGTTAGATTTTAAATGAGGAAAATAAGCATGCTTTAGGGATGACCAAAAAGCTAGCGAGTTTACTGTATACAACATACTTTGTAGAAATTCTGTGAATTAAACTGCACAACCCAAATTAATATATAAAAATATGCTAAACAAAAGGATGAGAGTTGGCTCACTAAATAACAAGAATTATTTATTTCTGAATTTGAGGAAAAAGCTTCATTATGGATGTGACGGATGTGGAATTGGCAATTGTGTGACTGTCAATGTTTCCAAACAATTATGTTTAATTTACTAGAGACATTTTTGAGTATTTTTAAAGTACTGTAAAATACAAGCCTACACAAACTTTGTTGAAAATTCTCTTTTTTTTTCTTGGCAAGGTTGACATTCGCATGGAATTGCTCAATCACTTTTTGTTGTTGTGAGAAACGGATAATGAGAGTGTCCACACTATTTACTGTACAACATTTCAGTTTTGGTCTCAGATGATTAAACACTAGGTGAAAGCACTGAGACAGTGGCGAACACTATTCAGCCTCCCCTTTAGTGAGGGACCCCGTACCAATTCGCCAACATCCACACCTCATCCCTGAAAGACTGCTGTGGCTGCCAGCGTCTGTGACAGCTGCTCATGAAGCTCCAACAAGCTGGATTACTATTCAACAGACAGCAGCGCGAGTGGGCAAAGTGTGAGATTCATTATCTGGGGTCTCATGTCAGCGGGATGTCACAAGAATTGTATTTTTGGATGATGTTTTCACACTGGTATTGTCCGTCTGTCTGTCCATCCACCCATCCACAGGATAGTTTAGAGACGTGATTATACACATGTAAATAAAGTAAACTAATTTTTAAAGACTACATTTGCATTTTTGTTTTTGTAAAAAAAATGTTAGTAGTTAATTTTAGACAAAATACTAATTACTAGTGTTTGAATGATTCTCCTGCATGATCTAAAGTGATGACAACACAGGTGATTTTGCTCACGTTTTAAGATAATAAGGCTGAATGGCATGAAATGCCATCAGTCTACAGAGATCCAGATTTCACAACAAAAAATCCTGAAACAGTCAAAGCAGCGCAAACACTAGCAGATTACTAATGTGTTTAAGATAAGGAAAAACACTAAACACATTGCAGGCATTTCTTCTTTCTTTTTACTGAACTAGTCTGCAGTAATGAAAACAGGAGACTCATTAGAAACAAACAGATGGCCAAAACAAAGTAACTCAGGGTTACACAGAGTGGGCAACACAAAACACATCCCATCTCACGAGTCCCATCTCACACAAAATACACTACAACTCTGGAATAAATACAGCACTACAGCATACAAAAGAGAGAGAGATTGACACTAAGTCACTTACCAGTTTAATATTGATTTGATCAGCTGTAGTTAGAAATTACGCTGTTTTTCTCTTCTAAGACCTTATTGTGCAGCCTTTTGCCATCTTGTGGATGGACAACTTCAATCACCTTTGCTATGCCTGCCTCTCCGAAATTATAAATATTTAGGCACTATCCTTGTAAATAAACTGCATGGTTGCAATTTAAACAACCGTATTCTCGATTTAAAAAGCCTCAAACTTACATTGTTGTCCAACAGCTGTAATATCCGTCGAACTGTAGCTTGTCTGCTGATTGTTAAACAAAACTTAAAAATACCATTTTGTTAACCTTTTATTATCATTATTATTATCACTGTTCTGACCTCTCCTCCTGTTATCTTTTCATTATCATTAATATAAGTATTAATACGATTATCATTATTAAGGTTGCAGTAGTAGTTGTTGTTGTTGTTGTTGTTGTTGTTGTAGTAGTAGTTGTTGTAGCAGTAGTCATTGTAGTAGTATAGATTGTAATTGTATTTTGAAGTAGTAGTTCCTGTAGTAGTTGATGTTGTTGGTATAGTGGTAGCAGAAGTAGTAAAGGTGTCGTTGTAGCAGTAGTAGTAGTAGTCGTTGTTGGTGTAGTAGTAGTAGTAGTCATTGTAGTAGTATGGATCGTAATTGTGATTATTGAAGTATTAGTTCCTGTAGTAGTTGATGAAGTTGGTATAGTGGTAGCAGAAGTAATAAAGGTGTCGTTGTAGCAGTAGTAGTAGTAGTCGTTGTTGGTGTTGTGGTAGTAGTCATTGTAGTAGTATCGATTGTAATTGTGATTTATTGAAGTAGTAGTTCCTGTAGTAGTTGATGTCGTTGGTATAGTGGTAGCAGAAGTAGTAAAAGTGTCGTTGTAGCAGTAGTAATCGTTGTTGGTGTAGTAGTACCAGTAGTAGATGTCGTTGATGTAGATGTTGTAGTAGCAGTGATTGCGGTAGTAGTAGTAGACGTTGTATTAGTTGTAGCAGACGCTGTAGTATCAGTAGTGGTAGTCATTGTTGTGGTAGTATCAGCAGTAGTAGACGTTATAGTAGTAATAGTTGTGGTTGTGACTGTAGTAGCAGCAATAGTAGTTAATAATTATATAGTAATATAAGTAACTTTCTGTAGTAGTAGTAGTTAGGGTAGTACTTGTGATTTATTATCATTGTCATTTATTATTACTGTTGTCCTTTCTTTCTTTTTACTGTCATTACGACTATCATACATTACTAAGCATAGTTGTTACTCCCTAACTCTGACTGGTTTCTTTTTTATCTGTTTTACTTATATCTGCGATACTTGATTCATTTATTGGCTAATATTGTTCCTAATGTATGTAATCTGACCATTCCACCAAGTTACCTTTACATGGATACACACACACACACACACACACCTAACAGTACCTGACTATATTGTTTTAGTTTTGTTTTTTATTGTTGTTTTGTTATGGTTTTTTGTTGATGTTTATTTTTTGTATTTGTATGATCCCAATTTATGTACCTTTTTGCATATTCTAATAAAAAAAAACCATAAAAAATAAGGTTGTAAATGAGATATGTAATTTTACAGTAGTTGTTTTTAAGTACTAACATCCACAGATAGTATTATTTATTAAAAAAATAGAATATAAAAAACTCTAATGTACCAAACTGATAAAACAAAACCAAAAACTATGGCATTATCAAATGTCATTATTTTATTTGGGTAAAAGATTTCTACTGTAACATTATTACACACTAAAAAAAGTGTTGCATGCAGAACTGTTGCAAACAATTTATTTGTGTTGAATTTAAACAAACAAATTAAGTTTAATAATGTTTAACTTAATTTGTTTGTTTAAATTCAGCCCAAATAAATTGTTTACAACCACTTAACATTAAAAAAAATTGAGTAAATACAAGGAATCATCTTTGAATAATTTTTTTCAATGCAGTTTTTATCATTAAAATAATGTCCATTTTACAGTGTATTGTTATACATAAACAAAACAAATGACTTACTTATTTTGTATTGTATTGGATTTTTTTCTCATTTCAAATAAAACTTCAATTCACTATCCAGTGTAGCCAATTTAATTCAGATTCACACTTGTGCACTAAAAGAGCGCCAGTTCTCCTAATCTGGATTTTGACCAATCCCGTTATTATCATCTCCTCTTGGAACACACAGCAGCGCAGAACACTAATGAAGCACAGATGATGTGTACTGGAGTCGAAAAATGAATCAAGCAGAGTTCATGTATGCAAGCAAATGACTGCATCTGAACATGAGATTAAGCTAATTGCATACAAGGGGTCATAAAAAGGGCTCTTGAGTGACTTGAGCCAGCAAGAGCTCTACAGACTAAACCCAGAGAGGCTGTTAATGGGGAGGTTCATTTCCATCATTTGTAATCGCTGTGAACATTAACACAATGCAGCATGTGCAATCACTGTCTGGCATGAGCACAAGCTTTCTGTGATGCTTGCCTTCAGCTCAAACTGGAGTTTTAGAATATTCTCTGTGATGTTTGTGCAATTTTGTGCAAATTTTGTGCAATTTTCAGTCTTGCAATGTATGATTTCCAGGGCTGTCAGTCATTACAAACAATGTTTATTAATCCTTAAAATCGCTGCATTCATATCTTTAAAGGCAAAAAATCAAGAAAGAGATCGAGTCTTTAGTCTTTTAAGTTAGTTATGAAATTTCAAATAGTCAAATAACAGAAGGGGATAACAGTTTATAGTTTAGATAAAACAATGTTTTTGTAAATGTAAAGATAATCACCGTCATTTAACTTGACACTCAAAAATGAAAGTTGTAGGCAGCCATTACATTATTTAACCAATAGGTGTCAACAACCAGCCATCAAATTATGAATACTGAATAATTCTTCAAAAATGACACGTCTAGCAATGAAACACAGTTTTACGAGTAAATAATTGAATCTTTTATTAAAAATAAAAATCAATATGAGTTGTATGAATAGTTAGATTTCTACATATCGCGTGTTATCAGCAAAAGTAGTAATAAAATATTCAGTATCGTAAAAATTTTACTATTTATTTTTATTCAGCTGATATTTCTTCATTTTATTTTTAATAAAAATATAGCTTCTAAGTTTTGTTTGTTAAAACCATAAGTGTCTTACAGCGCTGTTTTTGTAATAAATAGAAAGCAAATTACATTTGTCTCTTGGCTAATCCGAACAATGGTCCGATTCGTGACTAAAAAAACCATAATGTGATCCGAGCGGTGAGATTTGTGACCCATTACACCACTTTCCTTCAGTGTAATGTGCTCTGTGCTTTTCTATATTTGTATTGTTAGCAGACAATTTATCAGCTGCGACCTGGAATAGTACTTAGGATATAAAAATGCAACTATTTATAGGGCAGCCAGTCTTGAACCGAGCACTGAACCAATCAGATTAAGTATTTCAGGAAACAATGAATCCTCCAATCAAATCATCGGCTTAAAGACCGGATATCTGTGTTTGTGAGAGTGGCAGAGGTCAGAAGGAATTACGAGCCAAAGATGTGATGTGAACACCTGGCTATTATAATCACACAAACCATACAACTAAAGATTTGAAGCTTTTGATACGGTTGCTAAAGCCTGATTAATGAGACTGGAGTGAATGCAGTCAAAAAGCAAACGCAAGTCATAAAGATGCTCATGCTGGGTTCACACCATGTCATAATTACCGTAATTTCCAGAAATGACTTTTTTTTTTTTCTGAAATTGTTCTCATCCATGGACTTGGAATTGAGTGTTTCTATGGCAACATTATTAATGTGGAGCCTAAATTAATCTGCGCTGGTTAGGTGTGACAGTCATGACATAACTTCATATTATATTTTATTCGTACTGCGCATCATGTAATTGTTTTCTAAACGGCACTTAATTTATTTAAACCAAAACAACATTGGACCCCATTGGCTTTCTTGGTATATCTGTTAATGAACAGTTTCTATATTTTAAGATTAAGTTTATAAGAGAATAAGTTTGTTTAGGGTTGTGGATTGCATTATGGGACCTCGATCGACTTTTTTTGATGTTAAAAATTTACAGTTTAACAAAGTGACTTTCATTGACATTTTAGTGGTTTAATATAATGCTTAAGAAGTCAAATATAGAGAAATACATCTGTAAAATTACAGAAAATACACTAGCAGTTTATTACAAGGTTTTTGTACCATAAAATATTGTATGGGTTGGTGTTGTACATTACTTAAAACTATAAACAAATGTTAATAAAAGTCGCTTTTTTTTTTCACGGTTAAAAGCTATTGCAAAAAAGATCAAGGTCGCACAATGCAATTCAAAAGCTTAAATTGGAGGGAAAAAACATGAATCACAAAACAGGGAAAACGACTAATTAATAAAACTAAAGTATAATTTTATTAAGACAAGGCAAGTTTATTTCTATATCTCATTTCAAAGGTAATTCGAAGTATAAAAAAATCAAATGGGACGGCACGATAGCTCAGTGGTTGGCACTGTTGCGTCGCAGCAAGAAGGTTGAGTTCTAGTGACCTCTGAAATAGAGACTAAGCCAAAGAAAATAAATGAATGAAGAATTGAAATTATTTCAAACAGAATAAACTGTGTAAAAACAGATCTAGAGGGATAACAAAAAAAAAAAAAAAAACGAAGACGGGCACAAATAACTTTTAATAAGTTTCAAACATAGCAGTGTGTTAATTTGGTAAAGGAGTTCCTAATTTCCTCAATCCTAATGATCTGCGTGATCTGTTAGGTTTGTATTCAGTGAGCATATCTCCAATGTATTGAAGTCCTAGGACATTTAATGATTTACAACCAAGTCCCTTTACTTAGCAGCAGTCTTTGAAACGCCTCTCGGGCAGTATGCTTGGGCATTCTGTTTGAATGAGAACACATTTGCCAAGCTCACAGTTAAATATAATAATATTAATATTAAGTTCATATTAGAAATTATCAATAAAATTAAATAGCTATTCTGTTTAGTTTAATTTCAAAATGTTTGAATAGCACACAATCTGCAAAAACTCACATCTGTTTCAAGCCCCTTCCCCAGTGAGTCTATAGTGATTGATTATTGGCTCCTGTACTAGTCTTTGTTGATAAACAAGTAACAGTACTTTTAAAAATCTATTCTGAATGTAACTGGATTATATTTTATATAACTGAGAACAGGTGTAATGTGCTTTGATTTTCTGATTCTGGTCTGAATTCTGCCCGCAGTGTTCTGGATGAGCTGCTACTGTCTGACTGTATTTTGGGCTAGACCGGTAAGCAGTCCATTACAGTAATCCACCCTGCTGGTGATAAAAGCATGAACAAGTTTCTCTAAGTCCTCATTTGAAACAAAGCATCTAATTTTTGGAAGACTAATATGCTGATTTAGTTACTGCTTTGACAGGACTACTAAGACTCCAGACTCGCACCTAGTGTATTAGTGTGCTTAAACATGACAAGACATAGATTCTGTGTTTGGCAATTACAGATATGCCAACATTTCTGCCATCTTTGAACAGTTAAAGGCATAATTCACCCAAAAATACTTTTTAATTTATTTTTTATTTTTTGTCATTTGCTGAAACTTCCACCAAACCTTTTTAAAATTATTCAACAATTAAACAACAAAAAAAGATATTTTGAAGAATTTTGAGAATTGGTAATTAGTTACTTCCATATTATTATTAATATTTTTTATATTACTACTATGAATGTCAATTGCCCATTTCCCACCTACAGACTTTTCCGGAACATTACCGTCAATTTTCTAGAAAGACAGCATATGTGAACAGGCTCTCTTTAAAAATACAGCTAAATTTGATCTGGCAATTTTTCGAAAATAGAAGTCATTACTGGTAATTTGCCGGAATGGTCCTCTGTGGGATAACAGAAGGACAATTAGCGGAATGAACATTCACCTTCAAAATGTGCTGACATGAGACTTTTACTCCAGCCAATCAGAACATTTAGACGCATTCACAGCTGCACTGTTTATAATAAAATAAAAGATGTTGAATCCTTTTTCCAGATACATTTAGCAGCTAATTGTAAGTTTCTGTTGTATGTTTCTATGTCCCTTCTTAACGCCAACTGTGGAAAAAAATTATCGTTAAAATGCTACACAAATAATAAACTGCATCGTGCAGCTACGTGACATGCACATGGAGTGCTCCGGTGAATGCTAGCAAACAAACAAAGCTGTTCACAATGCTTATCCGTCCACAGACTTTGTAATGTAAATTGTAATAAACATGTAAACAATGATGTTATTGGCTGCAGTTAATGCTTCTGCCTTCGATTGTTTCTGGGACAAAAGCAGCTATGAATGTTAACGTTTTAAATAAAAGTAAAACCTCAAAAAAAAAAAAAAGCCTGATCCATTTCAAATTACATTTTTTTTTAAACAAATACATTTGCCAGCCTCTCGGAGGTCAATTCTGTTTAATGATGTAAGAATTTACTGGCATTTGGGAATGGATGTAAATGGTAATTTCCGGAAAAACCCTGAAACGTCTTTGGCTGTGTGAAGCATTTTTTTTTTATTTGCTGGTAAGGTTGTTCCCGAAATTTTCTGGATATTTACCAGTATCACTATTTGAAAGTGGCTAAAAGCTACAAGTTTACAAATTCTTCAGAATATATTTTTCTACAGAAAAAAAAAAGAAAAACTAATAAAGGTTTGGAATAACTTGAGGGTCAGTAAATTGAGTAAATTATCATTTTTAGTTTAACTACCCCTTTTCCAGTTTAACATGCCTTAAAGAAAATGGGATAGCACTTCATGTGTAGTTATTACGCTAACAACTCAGTATTGCAAGTTTTTAAACAATTGTAACATTTTGAATGTCTTGTCTTGTTGTTGTTGTGCCAAAGCTATATACATTAGATATCACATACAGACCCTGAGCATGCATCAATAGCGCCGCCACATTTGTACAGTGCTCCTAGAACATGTCATTCAACTAGCACTTGTCAAGACTAAAGCTAATGTGAAGATGCTGGACTTTAGCGCTGGATACAGGTGTAGTAACGAGAAAACCAAGCATAAAGGCAGAACATTTCATAGGTAAGATTTCGATTTACATTTTTATGCTACAAACGTTTGTGCCAAACAAGTAATGCTATTGATGATGATACAGTCTCTTACCGCATTGACCATAAGGCAAAGCATCCCCAAACTCACACTAAATGCCAGGCTGATGCTAGTTTTATCCAATCAAATAAGCAAACAATGTAAATGAAATAACAAGACGCTGTACAAAGCAGAAGAGGGGGTGTGTTTCAGGACACAGATCAAATTCAACAGGTAGGGAGCATAATAGATTTCTATGCACACCAACACACGCTCTTTGTCGGCAATACCCATGCGGACACTTATCCCTTGATGTAGAAAGTGATGTAATTTTTTTTTTATTTAAAAGAAATATTTTTATACTGACCACTTGAAAACTCCCGATCATAGATGTATGTATGTATATATGTGTATATATCTCAGGCTCTGGATGGCCAGTTCTCCACCTTGGTCTCACATTAATTTCAAAGGAGCGCTAACCTGTACTAAAATGGCAGCTCTATTGATGCATTCCTTCCAATAGACCACAATAGCTTAGGTGACATCTAATGTGAATAACTATGTTATTGTGTTAGCTGAATAAAAATTTCTGCTGACATCCTTTTGAGATATAGTTATTCATAATGTACATGCATAGCTTTCAGACCTTCAGTCCAATTGGTTTTGGTTTGTTCACCAGCTTGGACCATTGCAAAATAATATTAAAATGACAGTTCAAATCAAGAAAATCTTGATTTGTAGCTTTAGTTGGAAACCCAGTCAAGATTGACTGGAAAACCTCCTTTTTAACAGCTTTACCAGGCAGATATCTTTTAAAACTGTCTGAAATCCATCCAAATAGTAGCCTTAAGCATGCATCTGCAGTGCAAATCCACAGGCAGAGAATCTCTCATGCTTTCTGTAATAGTTCTCAAAGGTTATCTTCACTCAAAAGCTTGAGCCTATTATAACACAGCTGTAGGTTTTGGCTGACAGCGAGTCTGTTATTCAATAATGCATTTAACTAGGGGTTTTTATATATACAAAAGAGCTAGTTGTTATTCAGAGATACCTCATTGTGGATTCTCTAGATGTATGGAAGGAATGATAAATGTCTGGGTCTGGTTTGTTCTTCCAGTTGAATGAAATGATATTTTGTGTGAAAAGCTGCAATTTTGCCATTTCCTTTCTAATCACATATCTGGCTTGTTTTTAGCACAGCTGGGTTAAATCATAAATTAAAAGTCAACACACCTTTGATTGCTCTAGCAGGTGTAAAATGAATTTTTCTATATTATGAAATGAAATTATTTTGTGTTCCACATGAGAGATTAAAATTAATGTTGGAGTTTAGATTTTTTTTAGAGCAGTGTTTCCCAACCCTGTTCTTGAAGGCACTTCACATACTGTTGAAGTATACATCAGGGCTTCTTAAAGTCCGGACTCCAGTTTGGATCCGGACTGTAAGAGTATTTAATGTGGACCGACTCCATTTGGTATGGCAGGACCATGTGTAAAAGAATGAAATTGTGGATTTCCTCCATAGATGAATGCATAAACCTTGTAAATAAACTGTTTAGTGATGTTTCAGTGCAGTAACAACAACCAAACTCATAAAGTGGTGTATAATGACAAAAAAGACCAACAAGTAGTACAGAAGTATTAACTTAAGAGCCACTGCAAACACAAGGATCCAAATAAATAATTAATTGTTTCTTTTTTTTATAAATATTTTAAAGGGGGTTTTCACCTTTATTGACAGGACAGTGGAGATTAACAGACAGGAAAGTATGGGGAGCAGAGAGAGGGACAGGATCGCCAAAGGACCTTGAGCCGGGAATCGAACACGGGTCGCCGCGAGCACCTGGGTGCTAAATGTCGACGCACTAACCACTAGGTTATTGGCGCCGACATTAAGTGTTTCTTTTGAGTTGAATTATTTTTAAATAATCCAACTCACACCAACTCACATACAGTCATTTTTCAGGATTTCGAGTGCCCCTCAATCTTCTCTCTTTGCCATTTTGAACATTTTTGTCCTTGAAATGCTTTGGTCTAAAGCAGAAAGCAGGTTATACAGGTCGGGAATAACATGAGTTGAGGGTGAGTAAATGTGAGAATTTTGCTGAAATATTGCTTTAAAGTATTCTTGTGCAAGGTCACTAGAAATCTACAAATTGTGTTCTCCATGGTTAACCAATGTAGGAATGTTTTGGCACATGCCACACCCATAAAGAGCCCCTATTATGGGATTTTGAAAATGACCTTCGATGCAGTGTGTAACACAGCTCTAAGTAAATGAAAACATCCAGCTGAGGGTTCAATTTTAAAGTGCAATGTGTTAACTATTGTATCTTTAACTAAATAGTCAACTCATAGTCGAATAAATGAATTGCGTTGGGTTTGGATCTTTTGCTTGAATTTGTTGACGTTGATACAGTATATCACCAAATATGTAGTACCGGATCCAGTAAAACATGATTGCGCCTTTCCCTTCAGACACTAGTGGAGTGCAGAGGATCAAGGGACTGATAATGACAAGAAGATGACGATAACTGACAGATGGAGATTCAGCTATGGAGAATAAAGTGTTAGTTCATTTTCACAACAATACCACAGTATAGCCTACCGTGTGCTGTTTTTATCCAGGTAATTTGTTTGATTTTTGATATAACAACCTACGTTGCAACATGGGACTTGTCGGTTGTTTGTTATTAAAAAATGGAGCAGCAAAGACTAATGTATGAGACTTTGTCAGACTTTGACAGGGACTTTTTTTTTAACTGTTACAGTTCACATGGGCCATTTTTTTAAAATTCTGGATCATAACATGCAAGCGTGATTAAAATTGTTGCCTTGTTTTGTGTAGTTTGCAAATATGTATTTAATTGTGTGTTACAACTTGTAATCGCTCTGTTTGGCTTGTAATCTGTATTTCTCAGGTTAAATATTTATGGTGGTATTCACATATTGCGTCCAAAACCACAAAAAAAATGAAACGCTTGCTTGTTTTTACCATTGTAAATGCATCTGTGAGCTCGCGATCCTCTGCCTTTTACCTTTGCTATGGCCACCATCAGCTGTTCCTCACATGCGGCACGGTACATTTTCTAAATAGTTTTAAATACTAAATGTGTGTTGTGGTTATTACTTGGGGTAAGGGTTAAGAATAGAGTATATGCTAATGTTTAACTGCATTGCTTTATTGCATTCCAGCATTGGGCTCTCACATATATCTTTGCTACTTCATACCCCTGGTGGGCATTTATCTCTGTGTCCCTCTGAACCCATTCTACCAATCACAATAGACTGGGTCATCAGACCAATCTGCGCATATTAGAAAGGGTGTGGAAACAAATCGCTGAACAAATCATATGTGAGGTGTCGAGATAATTAGGTAAAAATAAATGTTATTTATAATTATAAGACAATAAAAGTGTTTTTTGACCTTGCATGCATATCAGCCTGTTGTTGGAGACCCCAAAACAAAAATATGATATTTTGTAATGCAAAATAGTGGCTCTTCAATGTGGGTTAATGGAAAAAGTAGAGGGAAGGAAAAACTAAATTAAAGTCCATTTTAGTCGATGAGGTTGTTAGAGGTGACAGGAGTGTGTAATATCTAAAACAGACTGTGCAAATTAAAAACTACTCGAATGAAAGCTAGGGGACCAAGGCAAATAAGGCCAATGGGAAATTAACACCAGTGAACAAGCTTGTTTATCAGTAACAATGAGGAGCTTTAACAAGGATAAGAAAAACAATCAGAACCAGCAATAAATGCAAAAATAAATGCTTAAACATTATTTTAGTGACCAACTGTGCTGGAGGAGTTTCTCATTATTGCATGGATGAGAGACAAAAATGACATTTGATGATAGAGCTTTCTTCTTTCCTGCAAAAATAAAGCATTCTTGTGACCCTCTCATAATTTCGGCATTCATTTCACAGATCAATCCAGGTAATGCTATTCAGGGATGGATTTTTTGGCTGTCCCCTATCCTGACTCATCACATTTCATTTGGCCACTTAAATCCTGCTGCGATTCCCTTCTAGGTCTCTCAGCTCAACCAATCAGAGCACATTTCAGAGTGTTCGAAATGCTCCAATAGTTCTAATATGTAGCCTATATGGTGTGCAGCACAGCCTTTTGACATTACGAAGCGGAACTGAAATTGACAGAGGGGAAGCGAGCCAAAATTTGGCCTGCAGTAAAATTTAATTTTAGTGATGGAAGCAGATCCCATTAATGTGCATCTTTTGTGACCCTAAGCCATGTGTGTGTTCATAAAGTGAAGTAGAAGCTGTTTCAATGACAGGGCTTTTAATGTGAACAGAGGGAGCAGAGTTATGGAGAGTGGTATTGTTGGCTCTGATGTGAAAAGTCTGCTCATGCATTAACGGCAGACGTGTGAGTCACAGTCCTATTGGCTGATTAACAAGCGCCGACGCTGAGAGCCAGAAGAGCGAAGGTCGCTTTATTCTGTCGGCGCTAGCGTGGAGTACGACTGGAGAGCCATTATTGAGCATTAGCTTTTCCCTAAACACAATGACAGCTAAAATAGATGTGTGGGAATCCTCTGAAGGCTAAGGTCAAGTGTGATCTCACTGTTTTCGATATACAGGCCTATATTGTGGAGAGTTTAGAGTGGTCAAATTGAAGGTTTTTTTTTTTCCATCCACCTCAACCAAGTCAATGGATTAAAGAAACTCCCCTGGGCTGTTTGGGATGAAATGCTTGATTTCTCTTTGGTCTTTGTAAAGACCATTACGCTTGGTTCATGTGGTCCAGAGAATCCATCCAGATGAAAGTTTCCAATTACATCATTATGTGGAGTCTGACTTAATGAACTGAGGCTGCACTGTTACACAATTAATGAACTGTAGGGAGACGCAACTGTAATGTTACCCAGGGTGCTTGTTTTGGTTTAGTCCACTCATTTAATTTGACTGTCAATTTGAGTATTAACTATTTTCGCAAAATGTGTTCTGTAATATGTTTATGATTTGTATTATTTCTGTTATTTGTTAATGGAAAAATGATTGATTCGGCTACATAACTGAACCCTCACATGAAACTTAAAACACTTTAAAGCAAGAGTCACAGAACCTGCTGCTGTTGCTGCTGCTGCTGCTGCAAAAAAAAAAAAAAATCCATGACACTTTACCTTATACTGACTTTACAAATCTTGCAAAATTCTTTTGAGACCTGAGAATAAGTATGGAAAACAAATATTTTAGCTGTTGCCACAAATCAACAAACTGACATCATGACTGTTTTGAGAAAAAAAATAAATAAAAAATTGATTACTCGAACTCAGCAGCGACCTCAGCAGCGACGATCGAGAATTAAAACGATGATCGATTGGCTCTAAAATTAAATTACTGTCATTCTTTCTGATTTCTTATGCTGGTATTTGGGCTGTAGTTTGATATTTGATTGGTTATGGCTGCAGTCTAAAGAGTTGCGGTCTAGAGACGAGATCTGAGCACAGATCGAGTATAGGGGGTTGGGCTGCTGGTTTCTGGCTGAAATGTGAATCACGAATTCACATTTTTCTCATGATTCTTTAGATGTAAAATAAAGGTTAATATGAGTAGGCTATTATTATTTTTAATTCTCAAACATATCGTCACCTTGGAATTATAAGGTTCTATCTGCTTTCTGAATGATTTTATTGAGACACAGAGCTTCAAAGTTTTCGAAATCCATACAGCAAACAGTATGGTGTAACATTTATTTATTTATTTTTTTAAAGTCTTAATGTAAACTAAGTTGTCATGTAATAAGAAAATGTCTTACTCAATTTTCACAAAAATGTCCGATAGAATCTTATAATTATAATTAATACTTCTAAAGTGACGATATGGTAAAACAATAATAATAATAGGCCAATGTGCAGGTTTACTGTTGCCTATAGCTAAATTCCGTACAGTCATTATGGTGGACTTGAACAAACTTTCAAAATGTCCTGTTTGTTGATTCACAGTAAAATGATACAACTATTCATAATTATAAAATGGAATTATTAAGTTTGAGACGTGCTTGTCATTTGTCATTGACAGCATTATTAGACCATTTGTTTTCACTGATTAAATTAGACATTTGTCATTATCAGATTTCTTGCATTATATTCAACATTATATAAACTAGAGTAGCTATACTGACACTGTAAAACATTTATTTTCATGCACAACACTGTGCTTGTCGTAATCATAACTTTAAAATGCGATATGATCATTTATATGATGTGCGGTAAGTTTCATTTTCACTTCAGAGTGCGGCTCATGTCTGCCGTCACTGTGATAAATCACACACACATGCAAATCATTCTTTCAGCGCAGCTCTCAAACGATCGCTTTGTGCAACAAACTTGACATTATTTACAACTTTACTACTTGTTATTCACAGCCTATGCCGGTTGTGTTTACTAAAGTAGCCGTCATTGGCGTGCGCCTTCTCGACAGCTCGCGAACAGCTCACGTGTGATTTTGCAGCCGCAAATACATCATTATATGAAGACAGAAATGACATTTCTAGGTAAATTATACCCGATAAATATAGTATGTGACGCTTTTAATGCCATTTGAAGGTGTCCCTGTTCCTGTGAAGACTTGTGTGACTGCCTTTACGCTTCTCTTCTGAACTTGAAAATATAATTGGCTGAATCATAGAAAAAGCTGAATTAAGATCGTGCGTAGGATCGAGATCGTGATCTTTTTCGATTAATTGTGCATCCCTAATAGGGGGTCACACACCAGAAGCGCCGTGTCGCATCACAGCCCACGCAGTGCCATGCATTTCAGTATTCTAAACATACGTTTCTATCAGGGTACACAGTGGAATGTTATGCAATGGCCAAGTCAATCATCTGACCTGAATCTGATTGAGCATGCATTTCACTTGCTGAAGACAAAACCAATGGGAAAATGCCCCAAGAACAAGCAGAAACTGAAGACAGTTGCTTTAGAGGCCTGGCAGAGCACCACCAGGGATGAAACCCACTGCCTTGTAATGTCTATGCATTCCAGACTTTAGGCTGTAATTGACTGCAAAGGATTTGCAACCAAGTATTAAAATGAAATTTTATTCATGATTTTTATTCTGTACAATTAATTTTGGACCCTTAACAAGTGAGAGGCACATATGCAAACTGTTGTAATTCCTACACCGTTCATCAGATTTGGATGTAAATACCCTCAAATTAAAGCTGATAGTCTGCATTTAAAGCAAATCGTGGTCATTTCATTTTAAATCCACAGTGTTGGTGTACAGAGCCAAAGATGTTAGAATTGTGTCTGTCCATATATTTATGGACCTAACTGTATATACATATAGTCTTTGGTCTTCAGGCACTTCTCGTCATATTGTAAAGTCAGTGAAAAAGGAAAGTCAATATGTCTGTCTGCATAATCTAATCCAGATAACATGCAAACCCAGTATCCAAACTCCTCTGCTTGCTTTGTATCTGTCAGAGCTCTTTTAAATGCGCATTACAGAGCATGCAAGTGGAACAGACTGTGAAAAGGACAGCTAAGAGAATGACAAAATATAAGCTAATGAAAGTAGCAGATGCCATTAAGGTTCAATTCAACAGATGGCAGCGGAGGAGCCATTTACCTAGCGTGCTGAAATATGGGTCAGAAATATGAAATGTATGGATTTGATTACAGGCAGCGGGAGGGCGCAATATTTTTCTGAGCTTTAATTATCGACGAGAGAGCTGAAACGCAGCCAGCTGTTCTCATGGAAGGACCCGAGGATTGTACCTCCCTCAGAGAACAAACACGCAGGGGAGGAGAAAGAGGAGATGCCAGCTGGGAATTAATTAATGTTCCATCTATGGCACGACTTTTATTCACCAGAGCAAAAATCACAGATAATGTGACAATTGAAATAAACCCTCAGCTACCAAAAATATCCACCACACTTATTCACATGCAGGCGTGGATAAATGCTCATGGCATTTCAATGCAAATCGTATTCGCAAAATACCCCTAATCCACTTTAAGCAGCTATAAAATACTCAAATAGTGCTGCACAGGGTGTCTTTAAATAAATGAAGCAATTGACAAGCTTTTTAGATTTATTTTTATTTATTTATTTATTTATTAATTTTGCTCAACTCCTTTCAATTCAAATTAGCTTTTGCAAAGAAAAATAATTTTGTACACTTGGTGTCTCATAGAATCAGAGCACATTCACGCCACCCCTAACCGGATTTCACCAGGTATAGGACACGTTCTAGTATTAACATCTATGTTGATCCTGGAACAACATTACAAACTGCCAATCAGAATTGAGGGACACATTTACTGTTTATGTTAAAGGGCACCTATTTTACCCCTTTTTCAAGATTTAAGATAAATCTTTTTTTGTCTCCAGAGTGTGTCTGTAAACTTTCAGCTTAAAACATCCATCAGATTTTTTATTATACCTTAATTTATTACATCTATTATATGTTTGTGAGAAATACTACCGTACAAACTTTCCCAATAATTTTTTAATGTATTTGTTGTGGAGTTGCAATGGGGTCACACATATACGCACACATAGCATGCACGTTTAATTCTGCACAGCAATTGTGACAGGATACACGATAATATCCACTGCTGTATGGATATTAGTTCTGTTAATGTACAAAATAAACCTGATTTCACATCCACAAAGCGGGATTGAAGGGTCGTCTTTTATAATTGTACGGACATGCTGCTGGGGCGATAAAGACGGTACAATCACTGTAAACAGCACTCCTACGTCACGTTGCGTTGGACCTCAAAAAGGGATGAATTTGGATCCTATTTTAACGTCAGGAAATAAAAACTTCTTACTTATAACAAAAAAACAGAACAATGCCCAAAAGCTGATGTTACAGTACATGCTGAATAGCAAACAAGCTTAAAAAAAAACAAGCTTTTGATAAGCTACCGAACTGTAAAAGTCAGCCTTTAAGGTGAAACGTGGATATCATACCTCTCAACCCTACCGTTTATCCTGGGATTCTCCCATATTTTACAGTTCTATCCCGCTATCATCCCGTAAAAGGTATTTTCCTGTATTTTAAATCTTTCTAAGAAGGGTGGCAATAAACATCAAAGAGTTGATCCTCCTTGTGCGTAACTCATTCCACTGAACCATAATATCCCTTTTTTCACATTCTATTGTTGACAGATATGGTGGATATAGAAAATAGACACAAAGCATCAGCTGGGAGAATGGCTGAATGGTGATGTCCTGACACTGTGTGAGGTGAATATTTTGTCACTAGAAAGTCAAATATCCAAATGTTAGTTTTATACATTATATTCTGTAAGATCTATCAGTTTGGGGGCGACGCAGTGCAGTAGGTAGTGCTGTCGCCTCACGGCAAGGTCACTGGTTCGAAAGGAAAGAAAATGAATGAATGAATGAATGAATAAAAGTATTAGTTTGACCAAATAAATTTCTTGGCATTTTGTATTATTTATTTGCTAATTTGACTCAACTTTTGAAGTTTGATTACTTAATTTTTCTTTGGCTTAGTCTCTGATTTATTAGAGGTCGCCACAGCGTAATGAACCGCCAACTATTCCAGCATATGTTTTATGCAGCAGATGCCTTTTCCAGGCACAACCCAGTACAACACCCATACAATCTCACATCAACACACACAGACACACACACACACACACACACACACACACACACACATACTACAGCCAATTTAGTTTATTAAATTTACCTATAGCGCATGTCTTTGGACTGTAAGAGACAAACGCCCACACCAACATGGGAGAACATGCAAATCCACACAGAAATGTTAACTGCCCCAGCCAGGACTCAAACCAGTGACCTTGCTGTGAGGTGACAGTGCTAACCCCTGAGCCACTATGCTGCCCCTTGTACAATTTCATTCATATATTTAAGAATGATTTGCATGTTCCAGATAAGGGTTAGGTTTAGAGTATAGTTTAGGGGGACACCTTTTAAAAAATATGACATTCAAACAAATTAAGTGATGTGAATTTGTGTGAATTAGCTACTTTTCTGGCAAGCCATAATATTGTTATGTTTCTTACGAGATTGGACTGGTTTGACATTTGCGACTTGTGGATGCAGAAAAATTGTGAATAAAGTGGAAAGCTGTGCAGAAACATTATTTGTTATTGCTATTATATAGCTAACTGCTTGTCCCACCATTGTTAGCTTTTTATATATTAAAGCGTTTAGAGCCATCAAGTTGGACCTTTTGTTGGATAAATAATCCATGTAAGGGAATGGTTAACATAGGCAATACAGTTAACCTACTGTAATGGGTCCATAATTGTCTCCTATTACTTATATAACATATAATATTTATTTATTTATATTTTCACCTCAAGCCAACCAGTTGGATCATGTATTCAACTAAAGGTCCAGGTAAGGGGAAAATGGCTGACATAGACAATACAGTTATTAGCTAACCTTAAAGTGTTTATTGCTCTCATTTAAAGAAACTTTCAACTTTAGTATTTAGTTATTTTATTTCATGGACAGGGTTTTTAAACTCCAAGTGACATTAAAAGGCAGTTTGGCTAGTTTTGTATTTATTTTTGACATTAATTGGTAGGGAAATCTATAATGGAGGTAACCAGCATAAATACAATGGCACATCAGTCAGAAAATGTGAACATATGGCATAAGATATATAGATAGTAATATTAAGGAAAGTAAAAAATCTAAATATGGACTTCAACAGAACAACTTTGTAATTGATTTAAGACCAATACAAGCATATTTTTCAACCACTGTGCTTGTCATTTTTATATTTCCAATATGCATGAGATGTTTTTAATGATTTAGTGTCTGGTTGACAGTGGCTTAAGACTGTGACACAAGGCAATCAGCAGAGACCGTGAACCCAGTCTATTATATTCCCACAGGAAATGAGCAAATAGGCCTCAAAAGGGAGGCCTTGTTAGCTCATACTGTAAACAAGCCTGCTGCAAGCTAAAGATCCTTATTAAATGTACAGAGACATCTGGCGTTGCAGAATGTTGTGTGCACTGTGTGTTAAATGAGTCTTGTTTTATTAAATTGGCTTAGATGTAGTGTGGCATTGCAGAGATGTCGGTATGTTTGATTCATGACTTCAAAGATTCTTTTTAACAGGTTCCTTTTGAATGATTCATTCAAACTGATTTGCAAAGTCATTGTGTACTGCATGCAAATAAAAATGTCCCTCTTTTTTATGTGAACATTCTTAAATCAAGACATTTACTTCAGCAGCAAAATTAGTTGTCTTACTTTCGAAAAAAAATGTATCAAATAGGGGTTTTCTTAATAAAACAATATTAAAAAACAGATGGTTGAATGATATTTCTGACCCCATTTTTTTTTATAAACAATTTTTTTGCATATTAAATAAATGCATCTTTATTTACAATTCTTTAAACGTGTAACAAGGAAAACCTTACTTTTTTTTTAGCAGTGTGAATGATAATGATTTAAATGTTGCTGGTTCTTGTTAATACAACACAATTCAGTTTTAATCAATTGCTGTTGATTTATTTTTTTAAATAACTTGTATATGATTATTTAAATTCAAAAGGAAGATTTTCTTTTTTTAAACAAAATAAAGTTGCTAAGTTATACTGCATGTTAAAGAGGAAACTAAAGAAACTGCTTCAAAACAGTTGAAACACAAAGGTTTGAGGTGCTGTTCACGAATTCTATTGGCATCAACAGATGTGGGAATAGACTGAGAATTGAGGTACTAAGATAACCAAGTTCATGTGAGGGGAAATGTGTTTATTTGTTAGCACAAACAAAAAAAAATTTAAAAAAATCTTTTTTTTCTTTTTTTTTCTTTTTTAAGATTTCCAAATGTGACTCTTAACAGAGCAAGATCATTTGAACAGTTTTTCCTATCATATTTTTTCTTCTACAAAAAGTCATGTTTCTTTTAGTTTGGCTGGTATAAAAGTACTTTAATTTAAAGAAGGTCATAATTGTTAGCTCTCTTATAAAAAAATTTAAACAATATATTACATAGTCTAACTTGTCTTGTAAAACCAAGTAACTACTCAAGCCTAGTAAAACCAAGTAACTACTCAAGCCCATGCATTGCACTTTAAGCTGAATTTTAAGCTGAAGACTATTTTCTTTATAATAACTAGTAAAATATGATGTGCTGCACACTCGAACATAAAGGTACAAAGTCACTGGAGCGGAACCTTCTAAAGGTATTTTATGTTTTTAATTAGTCCTTAAAGGTACATGTTATTATCTAAAAAAAAAAAAGTACAAAACTTTACTTCATAGTACCTTAAAAGTATAAAAGCGTACTATACTTTTGTACTCTGCTGTAAATTACAAAAGTGTACGTTTTGAAAAGGGACCGCCCCAGTGACATAATTTGAACCTTTATTGCAACGACAAAATAATAGTTATTAAAAATTTGTTATTAAAACAATTATTTAAAATGGGTTGAAAAATATAATTTAACATTTACACAGGCCTTGGGAAATAATTGAAAAATGATTATTTTTCTTTTCTTTTTCTTTTTTTGAGTCTAATAATTCTGACTTTGAATGCATATATTTATACACTCACTGGCCACTTTATCAGGTACACCTTATTAGTACCTGATTGGACCCCCTTTTGCCTTCAGAACCGCTTTAATCCTTCGTGGCATAGATTCAACAAGGTGCTGGAAATATTCCTCCATATTGGCATGATAGCGTCACGCAATTGTTGCAGATTTGTCAGCTGCACATCCATGATGCGAATCTCACGTTCCACCACATACCAAAGGCACTCTATTGGCTTGAGATCTGGTGACTGTGTAGGCCATTTGTGTACAGTGAACTCATTGTCATGTTCAAGAAATCAGTCTGCGATGATTTGCACTTTATAACATTGTGCATAACCTGCTGGAAGTAGCCATCAGAAGATGGGTACACTGTGGTCATAAAGGGATGGATATGGTCAGCAACAATACTCAGGTAGTCTGTGGTGTGGACACGATGCTCAATTGGTACTAAAGGACCCAAAGTGTGCCAAGAAAATATCCCAAACACCATTACACCATCACCACCACCAGCAGCCTGAATCGGGGCAGGCAAAATGGCAGGATGGATCCATGCTTTCATGTTGTTGATGCCAAATACTGACCCCATCCGAATGTTACAGCAGAAATCGAGACTCACCAGACCAGGCAACGTTTTTACAATCTTCTATTGTCCAATTTTGGTGAGCCTGTGTGAATTGTCGCCTCAGATTCCTGTTCTTAGCTGACAGGAGTGCCACCAGGTGTGTTCTTCTGCTGCTGTAGCCCATCCACCTCAAGGTTGATGTTGTGAGTTCAGAGATGCTCTTCTGCATACCTCGGTAGTAACCAGTCTGGCCATTCTCCTCTGACCTCTGGCATCAACAATGCCCACTGAACTGCCACTCACTGGATACTTTATCTTTTTCCGACCATTCTCTGAAAACCCCAGAGATGGTTGTGTGTGAAAATCCCAGAAGATCAGCAGTTTCACAAATACTCTGACTGCCCGTCTGACACCAACAACCATGCCACGTTCAAAACCACTTAAATCAACTTTCATCCAGGTTCTGATGCTCAGTTTGAACAACATACCTAAACGCTTTGAGTTGTTGCCATGTACTTAAACAAACAGTTGGACAGGTGTCCGGTGAGTGTATGCCTTTTCTTTTTATTATTTGCATGTTATCTTTTCATGTTAGTATGCCCAATATAATCATCCTTTAAAATGGCATCACATGGCCTTTTAAGCAATCTCCTTTTCTAAAGTTTTGACTGAACACTTTTACATCATCCTTGCTCGGTCTAAATCTGTTCGGCGTGTGGTTTTCATCCGGCCCGGTTCAGCGAGCGTTCAGAGGCTTTGTTCAGGTCGGCTGTTTGCAGATCTGTGGGCCCTGAAGCCCAGGTGAGCAGTGTGGATCTGCTCATAAATCATTCCATATGAGTGAAGGAAGTTTTTAATGAAAGCAAGAGGACACGGGGGCTCCAGCACAGTGCTTGGTTAGCCAACCATATCCCCAAATCACCTTCATCATGGTGTGGATTTAGACCTCTGTAATGCAGTCTAACCTGAGATCAGACATCAGCCAGGAGAGTGAGAGCAGCTCTGGAGACGAGCGTGTCATGCATACTTATTATTACACAGGGCACAGCAAGTCACCGTCATCACACGCAGAAGAGGCAAACACTTTACATCCTGTGAATTGTCTCTGGGAAATGAGAATTGGTAAAAGGAGCTGCTGAACTGTTTGATGTTTGTTACCTGAAGGGGATCAAATAATTACTTTATAGTTTTACTTGATGGATTTATTTATTTGGATTCTGATTATATTATCACTGTATTTTTTAAATGCATTCAACATAGTATTTAACATATTTATATATTTATAAAAATATTTTTAAAAAGACAAGCGGTTTTTCTTTTGTTGTTGTTTGTTTTTGTTGTTGCTTTGTCAGTAAAAAGATAATATTTAAGATTTTGATCATTAACCTTCAGTATTTCCTAGTATAAATTGATTTAATCATCATCAGTTAATTAATTTGATTCAGTATTTTGATTATACTGTAACTCTCTTTACAGTTAAAACAATAGTTAACATTTTTTTTTTATTTTGATTATTCTATATATTATATTTGATTATAAACCAATGTACAAGTTGAAAAGTACAGTCCAATTCAGTTTTTATTTGAATATTTTATTTCCCTATTTGTAACACCTAAAATAATGTTCTGTTAATTTGTCAGTTTATAAATTTACTAACATGAAATTTTAGAAATTCCTGAGATAACCTGAACTTACAATGAAAGACTTTTAATAAATAGTTTTATAACTGTTTTCTTCATTGTTTTTTTTATGTTAGTAAATAACTAATTAACAAATATTATCTAATAGAGCGTAATTTAAAAGTTGCTACCCATTTAGTTTAGAACTATTTATTGTTTACAATTACTAATGTTGTTGTTGTGTATGTATACATGTATGTGTGTGTGTGTGTGTGTGTGTGTGTGTGTGTGTATACAGTATATGTGTATATATGTGTGTGTGTGTGTGTGTGTGTGTATATATATATATATATATATATATATATATATATATATATATATATATATATATATATATATATATATATATACACACACACACATACATACATACATACATACATACATGCATACATACATACATACATACATACATACATACATACATGCATGCATACATACACACACACACACACTAAGAGTGTAACGATACGCGTATTCGTGTTGAACGTTCGGTACGCTTTCGGTTTGGTACGCATTACAAACCAAACGATTTAGACTGATAACAAATAAAAGATAAAAGAGAATAAATGTACAAAATATGTTTTCAGTGCAACAACGCTCAACATGACATCCAGAATTACATGCCTTTCTCGCCCACCTCCAAACACTACTTCAGCCACGCAAACGCTGCACTAGCTCGCAAAATGTCTATAACATTAGTGTAATCCTCCTATAATCAACAGCGGGTCTGGCATTACAGTAAAGTACAGGACAATTCAGCTTATATTTTGTAACTTTTAATCATATTAATTTTTGTAGTAGTTAAGTGGTGTTCAGAACAGTTTATTTTGATTATGATTCAGTATTTTACCCATTGGTTTAAGTCTGTAAGTATTTGTAAAATTATTGTAAGTACAGAACATTTCATTTCATTACTAAAATTTCTAAAACTGTGTATGCACTATATTGCTGAACAACTATTGATATTTCATTTCTACAGCTGTTTTATGGGGCTGAATGGTTAGTTCACAGATGCATACTAGAACTGTGACTTATTTTATTGTGAATGTACTGTAGCTCATGTTGTGTGGACAACCTGTATTCTCTCTCTGTGTGTGTGTGTGTGCGTGTGTGTGTGCGTGTGTGTGTGCGTGTGTGTGTGCGTGTGTGTGTGCGTGCGTGTGTGTGTGCGTGTGTGTGTGCGTGTGTGTGTGCGTGTGTGTGTGCGTGTGTGTGTGCGTGGTTGTGTGTGTGTGTGTGTGTGTGTGTGTGTGTGTGTGTGTGTGTGTGTGTGTGTGTGTGTGTGTGTGTGTGTGTGTGTTTTTCAGACTGTGGCCACTATGAACTCTCTCGTTATGTGGCAAGCTCCTAACAATTGTTCAGAATGTCTGTTCTTTTGTTGCGACAGCATACAGTGGGAGCTCAGAATGATGTGTGGGTGAATAAAGAATGACAGGTGGGTGTTTTGCTGAATGCAGATGAATCAGTGTCAAAAATACAGCCCAACATAAAGCAGTGGAAAAGATCCTTGATCTGAAAAGCACACAAAGGTAGAAAGCGCGATTAGGGGCTTTCTTTGACTAAGCATTATGTCTGCAGTAAAGATGGATTACAGCTGTCTGAGACCTTCTCTTCAAGGCCAGTCTGACAGTTTTCACATTTCACAGCCATCCAGAATTTATCATGTCAACGTGCAGGTCGAACTGCCTCCAACTCTCTTTTGAGCTATCGTTTATGCGACAGAATAACTTCTACAGTAGTTTTTACTCTGTTTTTGAGGTGTCGGGCACCTGCCAAGACTAGCTGATAACATTTGCTGAAAGTATTTTTTTCTTCTATCGCAGCACTGAAGGTGTGAAAGAACACGATCCTCTGGGGATTCATTTTGACAGTATGAAGCTGCGCTCATTTATATTGCACAGTAATATGCGTCGGATCCCCCAGAGGGAGTCGGAGCATGCAAACACCAGCTGCTAAAATGACCTTTGACTTTTTTTTTATTGCTGTGTTATAGTAAAGTACGAATCAGCGAATTCTGTCAGATTGTTCCAAGATTTCAGAACTCCTATTCATGATTTGTGTGGTTTAAATAAAAGACCACACAGCTTCTTAAATCAGCTCTTTTCTCACTGTATCTGAAATAGTTTGTTTAAAGGGCCATGAAACCTCAGCAGGGTGTTTTTACACCTTTAGTTTGAAAGAAGTCTGGAAAGTGTGTGAGTCTAGCTTTGTTTAGGTGGGAGTGTTTGCATGAAAAGGGGAGTTTCATTAAGGGAACTACAGATGATTTTCACTCCAGCAACACAAACACAGATGCAGTGGAGATAGACAGTGACTATGTTTACATGGACATCAGTAATCTAATTGTTGCATTATCTGAATAAGACAATTATATGATTAAGGTGTTTACATGTGTTGCTTTTTGAATGAGTTAACATTTTAGTACTCGTAGGTAGATTGTTTTTACGGCAAAGTTTGGCATTTGATACAATTTAATGACACGTATACACACCCACATATACACATACAAAGTGCCTTATAGAAGATTACAATTTATTCAGAGCAACAATTGATGATGGGACAAAGCTATTCATATTCTATATCACAGTCTGCCTCGAAGTTTAAAGATCGGTCAAATAATGGTACCCAAATATTTGTAGTTCTCCACTCATTCTACTTTTTGACCCCTAATATTACTCGCCTCAGCTACTGTATAATTCCTTTTAAAATCAATAATCATATCCTTAGTTTTTGTTGCATTATGTTTTTGAATGTTTCTTTCATGATCCCATTTTACATGTTATCCACTTTTGCTCTGGAGTTTCATATAATTTTGGGTGTTTCATTTTTAATTTGTCGACTTTAAATGAAGCTTGGTACTTTCACTTTCATTCAGGAATATTTAATGCATACCCCCCAAGACAAACGAGATATTGGACTTAAGGAACTGCTGGAAGAGTGTTGTTTTAATGGAATTTTTCATACCGCATGCCATATGGGAGAAAAAAAAAACCTTTGCATTTCTCGTTAGGTGCAGAGAATAGTGTCAAACAGTCGTGTCTGTATAAACTATCCTGTCACAAAATGTGGCAAATCCTACATGACAGTAATAGTTTGATTTAAGGTGTTTACATGTTTACATTTGGAGAGCAGCGTTTACAGTGGATCTTTCAGTCCATAATATTGTAGTGATATCAATGTACTGTAAACTTATAGGGTGTTTTCACACCTAGACTTTTGTTTCAGAACTTGTCTCGTTTTTCCCAGTTAGCGTGGTTCATTTGGTGTAAGTGAATCCAGCAATCACGCTCTGATTCGAGTCAAAACAATTGGTCTGAGATCACATGAATGAGGTGGTCTTGGCTAGATTGAAACTCTGGAGCGGATTGATTGTAGTGAGAAAGCAATACGATCTGAGCCAGGCTATATCACAGTGTTTTATGGATATGTAGTAGGCATACAGTATGTGGCAATATGAAAAGAAAATTATGCGTAAGGTGTTATGTCATTCCTACGGGTAAATGTGTGTTTCATGTTAAATACGAAAGGGAAAGCATGCTATCTATTAATGAGAGCTGTTTATTTGTTTGGAACCAAACTGCAGTCTTGGTTTATCTGTTATTTCTCTCTATAATGTAAAGCCTATGTATGAGAAAGTCTTACCTCTGATTTATATCTGGTGACAGTGTTTGTGGGTGTCACCATTCAAAATGAAAGCGCAGCTTTTTTTCATCGTCATAAATTAAAAAAAGGACACATGACAGCTGATTGGGACTCAAATCAAAATAAAAAAAAAACCTGGTAAACTCTGACCAATGTGAGGAGAGTTTACTTGTTACTTGTTTTAGCTCTTTTGGTCCATTTAGAAACTTTGCCGTGTGAAAGTGAACCGCACCAAGAACAAAGAGCAACATTGTAACAATTTTAATCCCTGTTTTAGAACAAGAGAATCAATTCACAGCTGTGAAAGCACCCTTAGTAACCAAATCATTTTAACTAAGGTATGTCTTTAAAAACTGAAAGAGCACTGCTGATGATACGAAACTCACTATTTCATCTGAATAACATTAACAAAGAACACTGATCGTGCACTTACCCAATCTGTAGAGAAAGAACAATCCACACCAACTTGAACTGATGAGAGAGATGAGCGGAGAATCCAGATTTTACCATTTCCAAATGCAAAAAGCTCTCGGGTAAAAAATGCTCCCTACAAACATATTTTTGTTGCATGTTAGCAGACCACTGTAATCCACACATGTGGGTCCACATGCGATTGGTGCTCTCATTGCGTGGAAAATGGAAACAAAACCTAAGTTGCGGCACATTTATAAACGCAACACTGATGACCCATGTCTCTGAACAATTCTTCGTCTTACACTTATTTTAATTACAGTTGGCGACACAACATGACATCTCTCTGAACACTGTAACAGGTAAAAAAAAACAGCCCTTGAAGCTATATCATGCATAAATATTTTAAGTTGCACCTCATTCACAATAGAGCGTGCTGATGGGTTCAAACCAAGTCTTTCTGAATTAATAATGAAAACTAAAAAACGTTACGTTGTACCCGCCAGTACAGACATCCAGTCTCTACACTGGAATTTGAACAATTATCTTATTATCTTACATAGCTTCAAAATTTATTTTCAAGCCAGAAGAACGAATGTGTTTGAAATAACACAAAAACAAGCAATTTTCACTTTTTTATAAAATATGTGTGTCCTAATAGAGTTTTTAACAACGTTGGACACATATGAGTCAATGTCTCAAAACGTGTTTTGATGTTTCTTGACCCTTTAAGGATCCTGTCTTTTATGACTCCTTTCCACTAAGTGGTATGGTTTGGTACATTTCTATACACATCTTTTCTATATCATATATCATACATGTCAGAAGTACAAACAAAAAAAAAAAAAATCTAACTAATACCACTTTTCTAGACCCTTTTATTGGGATACCCAGCACAACAGTATAGTACTAAAGTATGAAGCTAGACTCAATGCTCATTGGGTTATAGAAAATCGTCACTTGTTGATGCAATAAGCTGACAACACATGAAGTGCCGTTAATAAAGGCACAGTCAAATTATATGCTAAATGACTTTAGGAAGAATGAGTGCATATAAAGTCACATTAATTGAGGTCCAAATAGAGGAAGGTGTCAGTCCTATAAATACTTTGGGACCATTATTAGTTCAAAGTTAAGTTTTAATGTCTAATATGAAGTCTTTTGCGAAAAAAAACACTACATCTGTTCTTTAAAGAAATCATGTGCTTTTAAGGAATCTATGTTCATATCTTTGATATCTGGGTATGGGAATGTATATGTGAAGAGCCAGAACTCCATTAACCAAATTGAGAATCAATGGTCCTGTAAATTAATTGGGGGAGCCATTATTGAACCTTGCTTTTCTGATAACCAGGCAGGTACAGCAAATGAGTGTTTCAGTTATAAATGATAGTGACCATGTGCTGCACCAAGAGTTCCCGTTTCTTCCATCTAAGTGACAATCAATTTAAGTACCAAAGTGTGTAGTAAACCGGTTTAGGACCAGTTTTGCCCCAGTAGAAATGAATCATATGAGCACAGAGTAGCTGAAGTTTTTCCTATTAGGTGTGTCATTGTTTTATGTTGTTTGTTTCTGTCAAGAACTGTATATGATAAGTTGCATGCACTTGCTTACTGCAGCCTAATTTACCTCCCACTAGAAAGAAAAGCAAGCAAACATGACACATTAATAATACAATGATGGTGAAGCAGGGAACCATGCTCAAACAAACTTGTCGTTACCACCACATGCCAAGCAAGAACAAGGTCAACTGTATGTCCTCAGTTATTGTTTCTGAGCTCATCCATATGTCCCATCTGAAAACATGTGTTTTATACACAGAACACACTATAACCCATCGGTCCTATTGCATCCAACCTGGTCTGAGCTGGAATTAAACCAGCGATTCTTTGCAAAGGAGTTGGTTGCTGTAACAGGGACCATGGCCTCTAGCGTCTGTCGCTTAAGCACCCTTTAAGGTCAGAATAGTGAGGTTTACCTGCATAGCAATTGTATGAATTTGTATGAATAAAAAATGCATTGAGTGTCTTAACTAGCGACATTAGTGGTTAAGAATTGCAATCCAATTTTATTTATTGTTTTGATGGTAGTTAATAGGATAAAACGTGTGAAAAAAACAATTCCTCTGCATTTGCCTGCTTGCTGCACGTCTTCATTTATACTAATGAACCTGAGCATGCACAATATGTGATATTATAACTGCGTATATAGTTGCTTATTCATGTTTTATAGTCAGAATGACATCAATTTCTTTCATTTGACCAACTTTCCAATAGTATCTGGATGCAGTCTTTGTGATGCAAGCTGAGAATGCATCACTCAGCGATGCAATCTCAGACACAATGCTCTCAATAAAGCGAGTGACGTCACTGTGACGGGTAGGGGTGGGGTTAGGAGAGCACATTTAAAAAGCATTGGATGCAGCTCAGATTGCACTGCACCAGGTCTGCTTCCAGACCTCTCTCCAACTTTCAAGTATGGAACACAAGCTTGATCAGGGTGACCTCTAATAAATCATACTCTACTGTACTGCATCACACAGCTCAGTCAATACTATTGCAATCCCTAAAACAGACAACTATCAGAGATTTATAAGAGCAGACAAAATTAATAATTAGGCTTTTGAGGGTGACAAGTTCCTGTGAAAAAAAGAAAACCATTACCATATTTGTATTGCAGCTCTGGAGGCTTTTCTTAGCACTTGTTGACAGTGGTATAAACAGTACAAAGAGTTCCAATTTGACTACAATTTTTTGGAAGTGGATGCAAAGTGGATCTGCTTTCACATCATAGAAAAACAGCATGTTCTCAACATGTCAACAGCACAAATCAAACTCTTTCAGCAGGCAAAAAAAAAAAAAAAAACTGTGTTTAAGGGTCAAAATAGACATTGGTTACAAGCGCCAGTGAAGGCCATAGACAGATTTAAAGGGTTAGCTCACCCAAAATTGATATATTAATTACTCACCCTCATGTCATTCCTAACTCTCGAAACTTTTATTCATTTTTGGAACATAGTTTTAGATATTATGAATAAAATCCAAGAGCCCTCTTATCCTCCATAGACGGCAACAATCGTTTTGGGGATAATGTTCTTATAGCTTTTTGTAATGTAGCTTGATAATTTTCTGATTGAATTAAGGCATGTAGTCTTTTTTGGGGGGGTTTACTTTTACTTTTACTTATGGATTTTTTGGCCGATAACTCTTTAGACTTGGAGGCCGATAGCCGATAGACCTTGACTGTTGCATAACAATAAAAGGTTAAATAACAAAACGTGTTTTAATCAACAAGCAAGTTAAATATATTTTAAATAAAATGAAAATGAAAGAGCTAAGGACTGAAACCAGCTCTAGTGTTCTTGAATAAAACGTTTTACAGTAATGTACAAATATGTCATGTTCGAAAAAGCTTTTTTTTTTTTTTTTTAGAGGTGTTTTGACAGTTCAGAGGCACCATACAAGCGAAACGCTAGATACAGATTCTATAACTTTAGAAAATGCGGCATAGATTTATCCTGTATGGCATTTTAGTTTCTTTTGAACACATATAGCTGCTGCTTTGTCAAGGCTTCTATGTTCGTTCTTGCTAATGTAAAATAAAACTAATGTAAATGTCAAATAAACTAATGTAAATGTTATTCTGCTTTTTTATTGAGCATTGTCAAGCATGATCTTACCCAACAAACTTGCCAGAATTTAAAAGGTCCAAAGTGAAAGAGCTTTAATTTTTCCCCCAGCTGGGTTCTGATGTACTTCCCTGCCAGTGACTGTTTACATGGACATCAGTAATCGAATTATTTGCCTTAATCTAATTAAGACAATAATAAGTATATGGTGTTTACATGAGTTGCTTTTTGAATGTACCTTTCATGGTCCTGTTTTAAATGTTATAGCACATAATTTGATTAATGTCATCGCGTCACCACGTTCTTCACATTTTCTCCAGAGTTTCATGTCATTTCAGGTGTTTCGTTTTTAGTTTGTCGACTTTAACCACAGTTTGACACTTTCACTTTCATTCAGGATCATTTCATGCATGCCACATGTCTCGTGACAAACGAGATATTGGATGCAAATATGAACTGGTGGAAGAGTGTATTTTTAATGGAAGTTCATACCGCATGCAGAATGGAAGAAAAAAAAACTTTGCATTTCACGATGCAGGTAACTGTGGTCTGCACTGACTCGGTAGGTGCAGAGAGTGTTTAGTTTAATTTAATAGTTTGGTTAAGGTGTTTACGTCTGTACTGCACTTCAATAATGCTACTAAAATTGGCATATTCCACACGTCTTAATTCCATTTCTCTTTAGTTTGATTATGACCTTAATCGGATTAAGATTCTACCATGTAAACAGCTATTTTTAATTAATCAGAGTATTGTCTAAACCGCATTAAAATCGAATTATTGGTGTCAATGTAAATGTACTCATTGAAAGACTGTTCAGCAAACTTACAAGCAGGGAATTTCGCATAGTTAACAGCTTTTAAAGTATTTGTAGTGTTTTAATTACTCGCCGTCTCCTCCCTTGCCATAGTAAGCTATCGCCATATAACTCATAAGTGATAAATGACCTCAGTACATAGGTTATGATTATTACTGAACCTTTTTTTGCATCTACATTGTTGTGCTTCAAAAAAAAAAACAATTAATTTTGACATCTAATTATTAACGTATAATTTTGGGGTTGAACTAACCCTTTAAATCTATATATTTTATATTTGTTCATAAAAGTAACATTGTAATTACAGCCTAATTACTCCACTGAAAAAAAGATTAATTGGATTTACTGAATTTTTTTTAAGATGTTTGCAATCACATTATGTTGGCTGAATTTAAACAAACTAATAATTTTTTGTTTTGTCCAACTTTAAATTCAACCCATTTAAGTTGTCTGTAACCACTCACTTTAAAAAATGTAGTAAATCCAATGAATCATTACTTTCAGTGTGGTTAATATTTAAAAATGCACAATTAATGTAAAATAATTAAGGCAAATAATCATAATAGGGGTGTTTCAATGAATATTAAGGTTGTTTTGGCAGAATGTGCAAGACATCCTAATCGTTTATTTCATGAATAGCTGTGATCTTTTCTTTGAGGCGTAAAATGCAGTTTCTCCAGAAATGTCTGATGTTTGCAGTTCTAGCAGAAAGTTCCATCTTGGTCAGCAAGAAGTTGCGAGTAAACAAGTCTGAAAGCAGAGCGAGTGGAAGCTCATGGGGCCTGAGAGGCAATACTGCTGAAAGAGACGATCAAGAGAAGACGTTCACACATCAGACTTATCTGCTCATATGTGTGTGGTCACCACTTCTGGGCATCAACTAGTATAGCTCTAGTTGTAATTGCATTTCTAGGGCAGAGATGAAACTAGCTGAGGGAAGCCTTCTATCTAGGACAGGGTCAGCATGCTTGAGCTCTAAGAGTGAGCGAGATTAACATTACATATGAAGTACTCTTCGATAGTTTTGGAAAGACATATGCTCAACATGTATGCATGCTATCTGTTGATGCTGCATTTACTGAATTGATAATATAGAAAAAAATGGTTATGTTGTAAAATTTCATCACAATTTAATATAGTTGTCTGACATTTTAAAGATCCTTGAAATTAAAATAAAGATCAGTTAAGATCAGTATTAATCCTTTTTAGGATATCTGTAAGCTGGTGTGCCCTAAAACAGAGACAAAATTTGCATTTAGAAGGTATAAAACTGAAATAAACATGTAAAGCTTGCAGTTTGTCACTTCTGCCTAAATGGACCAAGCTTTATTCTTTTCAACTCAAGCATTACAGTTTCTCATCACATCATAACCAATCAAATGCTCTCTAGTAATGAGACATGCCCCGCCCCTTAAAGACGCTTCTCATTTGCTTTTCATTTAATGCAGTTGAGCTCAACCACTATAACTGGCAGAGCTTTAATAAAACAAAACACTATTGGCAGATTTTTTTTTTTTTTTTAAAGGAAGTTACTAGGCTACTATGTCGCACCCTCTCGTGTTTCGGTTGAGATTGTCAAACATCAAAAATTTATGTTTCGAAGCACTTCATGAGACTTTTAAATAATGCTCATTCCTGTATATACAATATAGGCCTGTAAGCAAGTTGTCTTATAGGCCAAGACATATTTTAATTAATTATTTAAAGATAAATTTTCATTTAAATATTTATTATGAGAACAAGACTTTTTACCACGCTTATTTTTTCCCACTTTGTCACTTTATTTTCATGTAAATCATCTCATCTTCAAAAAAATTTTATATAGTTATTTTTACTACATTTATATCTACAATGGCAAAGCAACATTTCTCCAGTTTTTATGATATCCTCCAGAAATTATTCCGTTATGCTGTTATGGTTTGGAGCTCAAGAAAAAATCTGACAAGCATTTATTTGAAATAGAACTCTTTTATGAATGTCTCTTAATAGCATTTCTGACCATAGAAAATGGCAAATAAAACCAATAAAATAACAACTTAGGACTTCTGGTTATTTAATGCTTTACTATATTAAAAAAAATGCTCAAAGCGGTGACAATATACTGTAAGGCTAGCAGAACGTAAAGTGGAAGCTGTAGTCTGGTCTGTTTTTCTTCACATTTAGCAAATTAAGGAAAAATTTGCCTTAGTTTAAAAGGAAATCAAAATATATATTTTTTTACTTTACCATAATGCCTGAATAAATTCTGCTACATATCAATCTAAATTGGTTAAAGAGAGAGAGAGAGAGAACATCATATTTGAGTTGTCAAAAAGTGCTTTTTCTTTTTGGCATAATGTTTATCTACCCTTTATTAATCAGAGGTCTCCACAGTGGAGTGAACTTCCAACTTATCCAGCACGTGTTTTATGCAGCAGATGCCCTTCCAAATGCAAGCCAACAAAGGAAAACACTCACACAGTCCTGCACACACTCGCATACACTACGGCCAATTTAGCTTATTCAATTCACCTGTATTTCATGGTGGAAACCAGAGCACCCGGAGGTGCTCTATACAGAAATGCCAACTGACCCAGCTGAAGCTCGAACCAGCAACCTTCTTGCTGTGAGGCGATTGTGCTGCCAATATATTTATTTATTTATTTATTTATTTATTTATTTATTTAGACAACAAGACCTTTTACTAAACGTGCTTTATTTGTGCTATGTTTTCAGATAAATCCTATTATCTGCAAAAAATAATAATAAAAAATAAAAGAACGCATTAAGGCAGGTCCTGCATTAACTGGACTTGCCTTAAATTTGGTCTCACAAATAATTGGCTTAATCTGAGCATTTCAGTTGAGCAGTTCATCTTCTTCCATGTATGTTTGACTGCATTTTCTGTTGATAAACTGGCTGCAATATCCAGTTAAAAATTCTGAGGTGTTTTATCTCGGGCATGTTGCAGATTTAGTCATAATGCAGAAAAAAAGGAATCTGTTATTTTTGGATGTATGGGTTAGAATCATCATTTGAAACTTAAAATCTGCCCCTGGAATCTTAACAAAAAGGCTTTTCTCTGACTGAGGTTGGCTTGCACAAGGGCGGGACATCCAATCACTCACATCACATTATGCACCAATAGCAAACCACATCCAAGCATTTTTTTTTCTAGGAAGCTGCTTCACTCAAATATATACATATAATAAAGAGAAAAAAAAATATTTAAACATTTTAGAAGCAGTTGCTATATTATTCTTCAGTAGCAACAGTAAAAAAAAAAGATTTCAGAAAAAGCTTTCCCCCTTCTGTGTTTATCTATCCGTTTTCATTGCTCTCTCTCTCTCTTTCTTTGTTTCTCGGTTTCTTATTTTCCTTTCACCTCTCATTCCACTCAGCATCTCCTGTCCTCTCATCTGTGGGGAAATATGTTGTTCACTATACACTCCAAAACCGAACAATAACAGTGTTTCCTTTCTCACCAAGAGAATTGCGTTTGAAGTCACACTCGGGTTTGGAACGGCTCAATTCACATCAAAAGAACGGCTTTTTAGTTCCTTCACTAATAAGGTGGGACGAGTGTGCATGATTGAGATTGCTTTTAAGTGATGCAGATTGATTGTGTGTGTCATTTTGATGGTAACTCTATTTTTTTTCTTTCTTTACTTTTGGAGATAAAAGCTATTTAAAATCAAGGTAAAACTTTGTGGTCACTAGAGGCTGAACGGCATTACATTTTTAATGTTATTAAAGTCTAGTCAATGTCGTCTAGTTGCTGATGATGTAATCTGCAAAAATATTTCCATCTGTTTTTTTACTGTGTAAGAATGTCATTTATTATATGCATTTGGTTATATTGCAAAACATGTCTTTTTTACCAAGAAGGTTCATACTGATTAATATGTGTGTGGACTTTTTACGATGTGGTGACATGTTGATTGGTCAGTTTGTATGTCTCAGTATTTGGACTTTGGTCACATGGTCAAGAATTATACAAAATAGGTGGTAAACTTTGGTAAAAACGGTCTCTTTTCCTGCTCTGCACCTCTTTTGCTCTGGGGTCTATCTTCTTTGGCTCTACTGCTATCGGGCTCTCTTTGGGGCCTACTCCAGTCTTTGTCTCTCCTTCTCTCTCTCTCTCTCTCTCTCTCTCTCTCTCTCTCTCTCTCTCTCTCTCTCTCTCTCTCTCTCTCTCTCTCTCTCTCTCTCTCTCTCTCTCTCTCTCTCTCTCTCTCTCTCTCTCTCTCTCTCTCTCTCTAAGGTAACTTTATTTAACATTTAAGCTGGGTACAATTATTATCATATGTTTTTATCATTTAATATTTTATATTTGTAACCAATAGTTTATAAGTTGTAACCATAGATAATTGTTTTCATTAAATACATTTATTTTCAAATATTCAGATTTTTTATTTATTTTTTTACTTTTGATTTAACATTAACACTGAATTGCTTCATATCACAGTATAATGGGGTACTGTATATGCCAAAGTATGCTAATAGGACTTTTATTTTCCAGTAACCTGTGTTGAGTATTTCTGGTGAACTGTAAGCAAAATCATAAAACATTGCAAAACCGGCACGTTTAAGGTCTGTTTTCTTTAAAAAATCTGCGATCTCCACTGGCTGATTGATATCCAATATAAAGTGGGTCTCAGATTGTACAAGGAGCACTGCATTAAATGACTTTTTCCCCCTCTTGTCTTTATAATATGAGCATTTATTTTACCCCAGTATATTCAATGGAGCTTCTGCGCTAGGCCGCCAATTCTAACAGGCGCGTGTGAGTAAAAGGCTTTTTCTCTCGTTTTACGCTTGAGCAACTAAATGTATGCCAAAGTCTATTTAACTGATTGTATTTTAATTACATTACAACATCGATGCTGTAAAAGGAATTATATAAAATGGAAAAAACTCACAGTAACAGGTCACCGAAAGTTTATCAGCATGGGAATAACATTAGCTCGGCATATATCTTATACAATCACATAATAGCAATGCTTTCCCACATTTTAGTTATTATAACTGCCCTTATTTAATTTTTGGTGTAAGATTGCAGAAGGATGGTTTGACTAAAAAATTTAGTTCTCACCATCATGCTGATATCTTTTAAGTCATTTGGCAGAATTAAAGTTTGAACCGCTGTAGTTAAAACCCATCTTTACAGCAACAAGCTGCAATTTATTTGCAGGAAAAATATATCCCCATGCTGTTTGACAGCTCATGACACATTGTAAAAACAATGCAACTTTAGCAATGACAAATTTTAGTGCTAAATGCAGTCAATGCATTGATCCCAGCACATTCTACTAAGAATGTAACATAAACAATGAACTGGCTGACACCTGTATGACGATTTAAAGTTCACTCAAAGTTTGTGAAACATTGACGATGACATAAGAAAAATACATTTGAATAAATTAAAAATTTTTCATTCTGTGAATCACTTTCATGTGCAATGCTGCTATGTAGTTCTGGTCAAAAGCCATATGATCTGTGCATCACAGCTAGTCGACGTCAATCAGAAAGCATGGCAGAGCATAAAAATTCGACCAGTCGACTAGTCTATGCAACCTCTAGTGGTCCCTGCAATTTTCTGTTTTCTTTGTCACAAGCTTGCGAAAATAATAATACAACTGAGATGAATCCAGGATGCAAGTTGTTTTAGTGCGATTTATATAAACTAATTTCGAGAGGATCACTTGTTTATGATTCATCATGGCGCATCAGCTTCACATATTGCGCCAGTGTGACGAATACTAACTTACTCTATTTTTTTTTTTTTTTACTTTAGTCATCTTCGTCTTGAAGAATTCCCGTTCCACCCCTACTCCTCCCCCTTCTCCTGATAAGGTGGCACACTGACCCAGTGGTTAGCACTGTTGCCTCACAGCAAGAACAACACTGGTTCGAGCCCTTACTAGGACAGTCAGCATTTCTGTGCGGAGTTTGCATGTTCTCCCTGTGCTCACATGGGTTTTCCCCAGGTTCCCTGGTTTCCTACCACCACCCAAAGACATATAAGTAAAAGACTAATCCAAAGTGGCATCATAAGTCAAACTCTTAGCCAGTTATATCTCTTAGCTATTCTAAAACACTAAGCAGGGGAGTTCTCAATACCTGGGCTCAAACTCCCCTCTCGCCTTTCAAACGGGAGGGAGCCCCGAGCTCGAGGATATCCTGAGCTTAGGGCTCTCTCCTGGGACAGCATGTCGAACATGCTTTATCAATAATCAAGTGTGAACTGTTGAATTGACTGGTGGTCAAAAAAAAAGAGGAAAAAGAGTCTAAAAAAACAGTGAAAACGAGTTCACAAGACATGTCAAAACATGAGAAGATAGTGTCCTTGGGTCAGCCGATTACCAGGCAAGCAGTCCAGAAATCCAGAGAAAAATCACAGTCCAGACAAGACACAGGGTAACATAAACAAAACCAAGGAACTGACAATGTAACAAAGGACTGCTGCTTAGATATAGCCGTGGTAGATCAAAACAGCTGATTGGCAAAGCAATAAACCATGTGACCACAACTCTGACGTGCCACAACAAACGCATGTGGAGTAGGCAAAACATAAGCCTGTGACAACAACACCGACAATACCAGAAGTGCTCAAGAAAACACTGTGGTTGGGTTTAGGGAAGGGCTCAGGTCAGTGGTTCACTAAGTGATCTGTAAAACAAGCCCCGCCTTCTTGTGGAAGTGTGAACAAAACATACCCCAAGTCAGGGGTGTCCAAACTCAGTCCTGGAGGGCCGGTGTTCTGAAGCGTTTAGCTCCGACCCTAATCAAACACACCTGGGGTCCGTTCTTCGTACGTGGATTACTCAGTTAGCTGGATTTGGATATTGACGATTTGACATGATCCAGGATCGTTTCGTTCTTCAAAGCTGATCCGAGAGTTGTTGTCATGGCAACAGTTCTGCTAGGTCAAACCTGATCGGGAGCAGGTTCAATTCATATAAACAGGATTAGATCGGCTCAGTTCAAGCAAAGATAATACAATAAGTATGTTCCGAATTCTGATATTTTATTACAGTAGTAGTTATACACTTGGGAAAATGGTACATATTTTTAACTATATATATATAAAGTTAAAGTCATTAATAAAATAAATAAAGTTATACATATTAATAAAACGTATGCAATCTGCACCCTCGAAATTAACAAAGACTGCCATCTGGTGGTGCAAAGAGAAAACTTATTGGTATGAACTTTTTAGATCGCTTAGAAATTGTGTATAATAAAAATGCACAATATGTGACTTTTTTTTAAAGCAATAATACATTTATGCAGTCATGTTTTGATAGTTAATATGCCAGTGATTGATGCTTCACAAAAGTTGCAGACACCTTTACCAATATGAAAATGCTTTTGTAAACAACCAGTTATTCTTTACACCGATTAAAAAACGGATACTATTATAAAGAAAATCTTTTCTAAATGTAGAACTAAATACATTGATTTGCATTGAAATGCATGATGAATACTCTTGTCTTGACAAATGAAAGTGGAAAGCCTGCAGCTCACTACAAATGTGGAAAGTTCTTGCATGTCATATTAAACAAACCGTTTACTGCTAATTTGATGTAATTTTGCTCACATGGATAATTGAATATTACTCAGATGATGTCATTACGCTGCTGTGCCGTCAGCCAATCATTGCATTGCTGATCATGATTTCGAGGATCGATAGATCAGTCCTTCACAACACACGCAGCGATCTCAGATCAGTTCATCCAGACATTCTAATCTAATTCGCGAACTTGTTTGAAGAACCAAATTAGCGAGAGATCAGTTATCAAGATTAAAAGATCCAGGATCTGCCAAATAATCTTAGATCATTTAAGCGAGGTACGAAGAACGGACCCCTGAACTAGCTAATCAAGCTCTTACTAGATATAATAGAAACTTCCTGGCAGGTGTGTTAAAGCAAGTTGGAGCTAAACTCAACAGGACACTGGCCCTCCAGGATCGAGTTTGAACACCCCTGCCCTAAGTAATGTATTTCAGATTTACAAAACTGTAGACAATGCCCTCTAGTGGATTTATCATCTGAAGCATTCAAGGAAAAGTAGCCGGAGCAATGTATTTTGTCTTGTAAAATATATAGACTGAGGCATGCATTTCCAATAAGCCTGGGCTGGCCATTTTGGCCTAAAGGTTTGAAAAAGCATTAATAATTTAATTATATTTGTTTGATCTTATTGACATAAATCTTATTATTTTATTAAAAAGCAATATGCCACCTTATAAACGCAATAAGTACTTTAATCAAAAACCACAGTTGCTCACATCATGAAAATGCGATCAAATTAAATTAAATATTCAATTAAAAAGCAATTGTTTCCCTTCCCTGATTAATGTTTTTTGTGGACAAGCTGAATTAAATATTAAAAATGGAAATGCAATTAAATATTCACAGTCACTAATTGTTTTACATCAAAAGGGATTCTCATAGCTGCTCACATTATTAAATGATTATATGATTAAAAATGCATAATAGGGTGAAAAAAATGCCACATTTATTTACATTGCCAGCTGATAAAACTAATAACATAAAAATGCAAATGCGGTTTTCAAATAAAAGTGCCTGTAAAATGCATGAATTGATGGCTTTAATATTTGCAGCACACTCACTCTGATCTCTGAAGTCAAATCTGCTGTAAATGAACTAGAAAAGCCTGCTAAATCTTGAGTTACAAAGTGAAAAATGTACATATTATTCAGTTCCTCTGTAATATAAATCTGTGTTTGTTTACAGTTTACATCATGTACTGAGGACAGTAAGACACAGAGTTAAATGAATGACTGTCATCTTGCCTGAAAACAAGACACATTAAGACTTTGAATTGACTGTATGTTGTGCTGCGTATAAATACAGTATAATTCATCGCTAACAAACCGAGCTGAGCGAGTGCATTTGAGCTCTTTCACCTTCAGTCTGTTTCCCATTTATCGAAAGTAATTAAACTTCGGAAAATATTGCTGTGCTGAGGAAATCGATTTCGCAAGTGACTAAATTTGACCTAATATACGAGGCAGAGACGAAGTCGGTTGAATGAAATTATTTCTGGCTCTGATGAGAGATTGATTTTGTAGTACATCCGCAGTAGTTTGATCCTCTCTGTTGTAGAAAATGAAGATAGAGTGCAAATGCACACAATGCAGAATGCTGGATCTCATCTACTAAATATAAAAAATGGTTATGAAGTCTTATATAAACATATGGCATGGATTATTGCTCTCGTCGCATCTTTGATTCATGCCACTTATGAGCTTTAAATCAGGGTGGAAAACATTCAGATGACAAGATTTTTTTATATTGCATTTATTTAACACTGCGTAAGTCATTTCTCTCAATCAGTGCATTTGTCAGGGTTTTTTTTTTTTTAAATATGACGAGTTGATAATATACACTACCTGACAAAAGATTTGTCACATTTCCAAGTTTTAGGAACAACAAATAATAACTTCTAGTTGATCATTTGGTATTAGAAGTAGCTTAATTGAAAGGCAAAGGCCTCTATTCGATTCCTCTTATTTTACCAAAATAAAATATGATCATGCTTTGATTTTTAATTATTTAATTAGGACAGTAAGGTCTTTGTTTAGACAAAAGTCTTGTCACTTAACAGAAATAATGCTCAGTATAGAATATAAATTCATGCTGCAGTGGAAAAAGAATTAATATTGTGTATGACTTCCATGAGCTTGGTGGAATGCATCCATACATCTCTGCAATGACTCTTATTAATACAGATAAACGTGAATGCTTATTAATAAAGTCATCTGGAATGTTAAGAAAAGCGTTCGTGCAGGACTCCCAGAGTTGATCAAGATTTTTTTTATTTATCTTTAATGCCTCCTCCATCTTACCCCTTATGTTCATTTCTGGTGACTGGGCTGGCCAATCCTGGAGCATCTCGACCTTCTTTGCTTTCAGGAACTTTAATGTGGAGGCTGAAGTATGAGGAGCGCTATCATGCTGAAGAATTTGCCCTCTCCTGTGGTTTGTGATGTAATGGGCAGCACAAATGTCTTGACACCACTGCAGCTCTGCACAGTTTAGTTCCAATCCTACTTAAACACATCTGATAAAACTAATTGAGTGCTTTAGTCTTGTCTGATAGATGTGTTGAAGCTGGGCAGGAGGAACTAAACTCTGCAGAGCTCTGGCCCTCCAGAAGTTGAGTTTGACACCCCTGATTTAAACCATGCAATGAAAAAACAACAACACAATACCATCTTAATATTTAAATAGTGTATATATATATATATATATATATATATATATATATATATATATATATATATATATATATATATATATATATGTATATATATAAACATATAATTATAGGTAAATAACAGTATTATTGTTATACAGTTATTATCCTAAATAAATAACAGAAATTAATCCTAAATGTAACTAGAAAACAATTTAAAAACACATCTGGAGTAATAAGATAATTTAAGTAATCTTTCGCATGAATATTAATTTAATTAGAATTAAGTTCTAAAGACAATTAGAATACAAAAAGATGTTTTCTAGAATTATCTGTGGTCTTGGACTTGATACATGACTGAGTATTAGGTTTATCAGGAGCCATGCTTAGTCAAAACAAGATCACAATCATATTTTTTAAACTTTTAGTCGACTTGAAAAACTCACTGCGTGCTGACACCTCCGCATTAAAGACTGTTATGGCGGTTTTACAATGCATGAGCAGCGCAAGAGCAGTGCGGCTATTTTTGGTGTGCATGCTGACAAGCGGGAATTACACCGGAAGCAGAGCGTCAGGAATGGTGGAATGGTGCGTGAGTCGTGCGGGTATGTTTTTTTTTTTCTGCGCACATGCTCAGTTTGCTTTTTGATTAAACTACATTTCTTTTACCAGTGTTGGGTTGGTTTTACATAGAGAATAACATCTTTATTCTTGGATTACCACTCTTAATAAATACACTTTCATAGAAAGTAAATCATATCTCAAAGCATTTCTATAAAATAATTTGTGGTTTTTTGACTACTTATATTTTTTTGGAGGGAAGAAAATTACAATATAAAAAATATATTAGACATTTATAGATTAAAAAATTATTAACATTTTACACACATACAGTATACTTCATTGCATTATCTAAACTCTCTAAAATTTTCTTTTGCAAATAGATAAGTAGCGTAAAAAATAACCACAATTCTGAACTAAATATAAATATATACATATATATATATATATATAAATATATACATATATATATATATATATATATATATATATATATATATATATATATATATATATATATATATAAATATATATATATATATAAATATATATATATATATATATATATATATATATATATATATATATATATATATATATATATATATATATATATATATATATATATATATATATATATATATATATATATATATATATATATATATATATATATATATATATATATATATATATATATATATATATATATATATATATATATATATATATATATATATATATATATATATATATATATATATATATATATATATATATATATATATATATATATATATATATATATATATATATATATATATATATATATATATATATATATATATATATATATATATATATATATATATATATATATATATATATATATATATATATATATATATATATATATATATATATATATATATATATATATATATATATATATATATATATATATATATATATATATATATATATATATATATATATATATATATATATATATATATATATATATATATATATATATATATATATATATATATATATATATATATATATATATATATATATATATATATATATATATATATATATATATATATATATATATATATATATATATATATATATATATATATATATATATATATATATATATATATAAATATATATATATATATATATATATATATATATATATATATAAATATATATATAAATATATATATATATATATATATATATAAATATATATATATATATATATATATATAAATATATATATATATATATATATATAAATATATACATATATATATATATATATATATATATATATATATATACATATATATATATATATATATACATATATATATATATATATATATATATATATATATATATATATATATATAGTTTTTTTTTTCCTTCAAGTGATTTTTATAGAACAGAGGTGAAAATATAAAAATATAAACTGACACTGAAATGCAGACTGAAGGTATTCTGGGATGCACACGTTGTTTACAGGCTTCTGTATGATGCATCACATCACACTTCTATTACTCTGTCCAAATCAAATCTCTCTGCTGTTGCATGCATGTCTAAAACTGGAATATGTGTGTGCGTATTGGTGGATGCACACATGCATATGTGCGGGCTCCATCTGTCTGGTAACTGAACCCCACATCTGGCATTGTCAAAACTCAGAAAAGCATAACAAGACAAAAAAGAAGAGCTGCCTTCTTTCAGATGCAGCAGGTAAATAGGGTTTTAGCCAGCAGACATCAGGCCATGTTTTATTCAATACCAAAGACCTATTAATCTTATAATATTGAAATGCACATTGCTTAGAACCTTAACCTTGCGTTTTAAGAGAACTGGTAAAAATACGTAGACGTTATGGTGCTTTCTTTCTAGGAACTTTAAATTTACGATATGAGGTCTGTTCAAGTCACTTTGGTCAGCAACCAAAATGTTGTGGTCCAAAATACTAGTAAAAAATTAATTGTACTTTTGACATTTTTGATGCACCAATCAACTAGCAACTAGAACACTTAAAATGCAGCAAACATCCAGGGAATGTTGTAGCAATTTAAATGTTGGCAAAAGATGCAGAAAAGAGGTTGTTAACAGACAGGATAAGCTTATCTGATTTATCTGTTGCAGATGTACTCTCTGTACTTGCAGCTTTAACATGTCCTCTAAACAAAGAGGCTGAAACAGACCACGGAGTAAACTGAGATCATTAATATGCATGTCCCAGGCATAGTTTGTCTGGCCACAATTATTATACGAATATAATTTTTTCACCTTATTTTTGTTTTATTGCATGTATTTTACTATACTTACACATAACTTGATTGACATCACTGCGTCACCACGTTATCCACATTTGGAGTTTCATGTAATTTTGGGCGTTTCATTTTTTATTTGTTGACTTTACCTGCAGTTTGCAGTTTCCCTTTCATTCTGGAACAATTCATGCATGCCCCCATGACCAATGAGGTTTTAAGTGCTGGTAGTGTTGTTTTAATGGAATTTGAAAAAAACATTTGCATTTCGTGATGCAGATGTCTGTGCTCCTCTCACTTTGTAGATGCAGAGAAATAGTGTCAAACATCCATGTGTAAAAATGCATTGAAAATCCTACATACAAAATCAGCATACTTCACATGTGTTCATTTGATTTCTGTTTTGTTCGAATATGACTTTAGTCGGATTAAGGTAATCAAAAATCACTGTTTACATGGTAGACCCTTAATCAGAGTATTGTCACGATCATATCAAAATGGGATTATTGGTATTCATGCAAACATAATCATTGTCAGAAGGCAAAATGCAGGATATACAGATTAAAGATTTATACTGCACCAACCTTAAGAGGCATGAGGTCTGTTTTACTGTATATTTTGTTAGTTTAACGTGTATAATTTGCAGCGAATGTTTAAAATGAGGAAACAGACACATGCAAATTGCTGAATATAAATGTCTATTGCTTGCTTATGCATCTTGTCATATGACTAAAGCTCTTATTCTGAGTAAAAAGATAACAATATTTAGCTTAGCAACACTTTAGGTCACAATTCATACTATTAACTACTGATTTATCACCTGCCTATTATTAAGATATTAGCTGTCCATTAGTAATTATAAAGTATGATCTTATTCTCCGTCTCTAATCCTACCCAAAACCTAAACCCAGCTTCTACCTTCCTAATATTAATAAACAGCTAATTAGTGGTTTATTAAGCTGGGAGTGATAGTTAATGGCTCTTTAATACCATGAATTTGGACGTAAACAAACGTATGGTGCGATGATTGATTTTAAATATTGCCTGTTTTCATATATGTTAAATTCACAAAATAAAACTCTAAAAACATATGTCAGCCCCTTTACTACTATTTAGATATCAGACCGCAATTTAACATTTTTAATCAATGCACTTTTAAAACTAAATATTAAAAATAATACAAACAGAAAAACACTACATTATTTATTTACAATAATAAATGTTGAGCATGCCTAAATAAAATAACTTGTTTCATATAGTCAAGTTACTTGTGGTTTTCCTGTTGCTCAGAATAATAGAGCATGTTGCTAGCAATGGCAAGGATGTGGGTTTGGTGGATGTATCAATGCAAAGGATGTGTATCTTCAATGCAGTTTGAGTCATTTTGGATAATTCTCAGCATTTTGATGAACTTATGAACTGAGGTTGCATTTTAATAGAGAAAACGTCACTAATTTGGTTTGTACTTTGTAATATGTAGTTTTGAACATCCTTATGCTCTGTGCTAAAATAGGATATTGTGTTGGTTATTGACAGCAGGCATTATGTGACGTGAATAGCCAATCCCATCCATCAAATTCAGAGTTTGTGAGAGGAATAATTGCGATTTAAGAATGAACGTTCTGCTGGCGCTTCCCACGCTGAATCATAAAGTTAATCAAATTTGAGCTGTAAATGAGCCGGATCAAACCTGCAGATATAAATAAATGTGTAAAGCAGTGGGGGACTCCTCTCCGCTTTTACTTTGCATATAAAACAAGAGAGGGCTGCTTAATCTTTCATGAAGTACAGACTCAGACCTCACCTTTGACCTCCGATTTTCATTATTTCAAGGGCACGACTTTAGTGATGGAAAACAAGAGACGTCTGGCTAGACAGTAAGGGGTTTGTTTAAGGGATTCAGAGACGCCAAAGTTTCAAAACAAAGTACATGAATTGGAAGAGTATAAAGACTGTGCAAAACTTGAAAAAAAACCTCCTAAAAGAAGGTACAGTAACATAAAAGCATGTCTCAATATAATGTTTATGAAGCGCAGGCAGTGGTGGAAGGAGTACTGAAAAATCGTACTCGGGTAAAAGTACCATTCATTGCCTAAAAATGAAGTGCAAGTAGAGTAAAAGTATCTGTTGTGAATATTACTCAAAGTATGAGTAAAAAGTAGACATTTCAAAAGTACTCAAGAGTAGTAAGTATTACACCAATAAAAAGGATGCGTTTACATGTCATTTGTACGTGTGTGTGTGTGTGTGTGTGTGTGTGTGTGTGTGTGTGTGTGTGTGTGTGTGTGTGTGTGTGTGTGTGTGTGTGTGTGTGTGTGTGTGTGTGTGTGTGTGTGTGTGTGTGTGTGTGTGTGTGTGTGTGTGTGTGTGTGTGTGTGTGTGTGTGTGTGTGTGTGTGTGTGTGTGTGTGTGTGTGTGTGTGTGTGTGTGTGTGTGTGTGTGTGTGTGTGTGTGTGTGTGTGTGTGTGTGTGTGTGTGTGTGTGTGTGTGTGTGTGTGTGTGTGTGTGTGTGTGTGTGTGTGTGTGTGTGTGTGTGTGTGTGTGTGTGTGTGTGTGTGTGTGTGTGTGTGTGTGTGTGTGTGTGTGTGTGTGTGTGTGTGTGTGTGTGTGTGTGTGTGTGTGTGTGTGTGTGTGTGTGTGTGTGTGTGTGTGTGTGTGTGTGTGTGTGTGTGTGTGTGTGTGTGTGTGTGTGTGTGTGTGTGTGTGTGTGTGTGTGTGTGTGTGTGTGTGTGTGTGTGTGTGTGTGTGTGTGTGTGTGTGTGTGTGTGTGTGTGTGTGTGTGTGTGTGTGTGTGTGTGTGTGTGTGTGTGTGTGTGTGTGTGTGTGTGTGTGTGTGTGTGTGTGTGTGTGTGTGTGTGTGTGTGTGTGTGTGTGTGTGTGTGTGTGTGTGTGTGTGTGTGTGTGTGTGTGTGTGTGTGTGTGTGTGTGTGTGTGTGTGTGTGTGTGTGTGTGTGTGTGTGTGTGTGTGTGTGTGTGTGTGTGTGTGTGTGTGTGTGTGAACAAAACATTCTGTAGTGCATTTAGTGATTGCCCAGAAGGCACACAACATCATAATTAGATGTAGGTTGTGACGTCAGGTAACCAAAATTCAATGTCTACCCAGCATCTAATGACAACATTATTTTTAAGTCCAATATTGACATCAAATGACGTTAATACCTGGTCGATTTTAGGTTGTTAGAAAGCGACCAAAATCCAACGTCGAACTTAAACCAACGTCATATTGATGTCAAATACATTTATTCATCAGGTATGGCAACCAAAATCCAACGTCATAGTAGTAACGTCTTTTAAATTTTAAGCTGTAACATTTTTACACATTGATATTTGGTTGATTTTAAGTTTAACGCTGGTCATTGACGATGGCCTGACGTTGAGTTCTGATGTCAACCTGATTTTCATTTCCAAACAAAATGCAACATCCCCACGACATTAGGGTACAACATCAATCTAATGTCATGTTAATTAATCTTGCCTGCTGGGTGTTTAAGGCCATTTCACTCATCATACAGTAAACATCTGTCATCTTCTTATCAGTGACATGCATCTAAACAGTCTCTGGGTCAATGCGCGTGACAATTTTGGACTTTTTCTTGGATGTTTTTAATGCTTCCAAACAGTTTGCTGCAAAACTGCTCATAACTTGAAGTAGTTTATTATGATGCTTTTTGCCTTCTATGTGCGACTTGATTGGACAGGAATCACAGGACTGAGTTTACTAATCCCCATAGATGAGAAAAAGCAGTGACTGCAGGTTTTAGGAAAGTAATGGAGTAAGTACTGGTACAGCACTAAAAATGTACTCGAGGGAAAGCAAAAGTACACATTTATAAAACTGAGTAAGTTACAATTCCTGAGACAAACTACTCAATAATAGTAATTTGAGTATTTGTAATTGCTTACTTGACAACACTGAGCGCAGGACTGTAACTTTCACAGATTTTCAGATTAGTGTTCAGTAGGTGTAAGTGTTCAGAGTAGGTAAGTAGGTGAGTTTTTATCTGCATATGTTTATCCTATCCTATCCTATTTGGACTGGATTGTTTTAGAAGCACTTTTACAGAGTTGTCAAGCATGTTAAGGTGATGATGTTGTAAGTAATATTCATTTTGTTGCACAGACTAGTTGTTTCACCTTTGTAAGACCTATTAATTGTTTAATAAAATATTTGCCTGTGACTAAAGACATTAACAAAGTGCTATTCAAACACTGGCATATTATTGCAAGTGATCCTACCCCGAACGAATATTTAATAAATTCACCTCGTTCGGTAGACAAAAGAACATATAATATCCGTAATGTTGATAAGAGCTGATTTTAAACCCGCTTCGCATTTTTTAAATAATTTATAACGTGGTAATTTTAAATGTAAAAATTGTCAACAATGAAATTTCACATACAAAACATCAACTTTCATAAATCCCCATACAGCAAAAAAAGTTTAAAATTCAAGGCACTATTTCATGTAAGACAGCTAATATAATTTATATGTTGCGGTGCCCATGTGGTAAGACGAGTAGGCCTTTAAAAATTCGTATTACTTAACATCGTAAAACACCATTTCATTATCCACAAAGCTAAAGGAGTAAAGTAAAGAGAAAGTAAAGAGGCCTAATGGAGGAGGCTCATTCTTTATCCTTATGCTGCAGATAGTGTTTAACAGTTTTCTTACTAGTGCATATAGTGAAGTCCGCCATGTAATTAGCAAATGTGCCATGGTGTGACGCAAGTGATGTTTGTAAACAAATTTCGGGAGGAGCATGCGCAGAAGTTTCAGTATCGAATACGTCATTGACAATTATCCCATCATCAAATCAGTTTCTGAGCAACGCCTATATATACCAAAGCTGTCTTACCTGCAGCATCTCATGACTTCAGCATTGGCACATCCAATCGCTGTAGCCTCGTCCAAACAGCAAATTTCCATGAGGATGACACGGCTCCTCTTGCAAACTCCAAGCCGACGTCCAGCGCATCAACACTCGGCAGAGCATATCAACAGAGTCCGCGGTCTTAACTTAGGCCCGCCACGCCGCCGCTCTTTCAGACACCGGCAACAAACCTGAGCCGCTCCCCAGTTGGAAACCACCGGCCCAGATCAAGCGAGTGCCAGGCCACCGCTCTACAGGCGAAGCGCCACCATCGGCCAATTCGCCATGACAGCGTGAGCACGTCTCCGCTACGGGCTCATCCACCCCCCACGCACGGAACATTTCCACTTAGTAGCGCCCGCAATCGCTGCTCTCGGCGCCCCAAATTTAGGAAAAAACAAGCCAGTCCGCTCGTGAGTGTGACGTCACGCGAATCGGCTTCCGGGTCCAAGCGCTCTATTCAACTGCATGGGGAGACCCATGAAATGGTAATTATAACGTTTACAAAGCGATTTATTACTTTCGAAAATCATGATCACAATATATATGTCTATGCCTCATACATGATGCAAGTGATTAATTTTATAAATTGTTAAAAAGTTTGGTATTTGTTATGCAGCAAGCCCAAAAATGGTTGTGTACAACATGACTCTGTATAAAACTAACTTACTGCATAGGGAGACTCATGAAATGTTAATTATAATGTTTACAAAGCAATTTATTACTTTCGAAATCATTATCACAACGGGGTATATGCCAAAGCATGCTAATAGGACTCTTAATTTCCCAGTAACCTGGGCTAAGCACTTCGGGCGAATTGAATGCCAATGCAAGCCAGTGAGTTTAAGGTCTGTTTTCTTTAAAAATGAGCGATTTCCACTAGCTGAGTGATATCGCCATATCTTTATAATATGAGCATTTATTTGACCCCAGTATGTTTAATGGAGCTTATGTGTTAGCCTGCCGATTCTGACGACCGCGTGCGAGTAAACAGCTTCTGTCTAATTTTACGCTTGAGCAACCAAATAAATGCTAAAGTTAATTTAACTGAATGTATTTTAATGACATTACAACATCGATGCTGTATAAGGAACTGTACAAACGGAAAACGTTCACAATAACAGGTCACTGGAAGTGTATCAGCATGGGAAAAGCAGTAGTTCAGCATATACCCTATACATACGTCCACACCTTATATCTGACGGGCAGAAAGTGATAAATTTTTATAAATTGCTTATTGTTTTTTGGTAATTGTTATGCAGCAAGCAATGCTTGTGTACACTGATTTTGTATAAAATTAACTTTATTGTATAAAATTAACTTTATTGTGTGATGAGAATTTAAAGTGATCATAAACGAAGAAATTTCTCAACTCAAATGAGTGGCGGCTTGGACCCGGAAACAGTATTACTTGCGTCACCAATAGGTCACCACTTAACAAGCGGAGTCTTCCTTCATGCTGCTTGCAGATTAACCAGGTTTGTTCAGGCCCTGATGCAAGTTCCAGTGTGAGGCTGCCTCCGCTGATGTCACCAACGCCGGCAGCCCCTTCTCTCTTCTCTTTTCCTTCCACCTGTGATCCTAGGGCCATCAGTAGCGTGAGCACGCCTCCGCAATCGGCTCTAGCCCCCAACTTTCTTCAGGCCCCGACGCAAGTTCCAGCGTGAGGCCGCCTCCGCTGATGTCACTAGCACTGGTAGCTCTCCTCTCTTCTCTTTCCTTCCACCCGTGATCCTAGGGTCATCAGTAGCGCGAGCATGCCTCCGCAAACGGCCCTAGTCCCCAACTTTCTGTCAGGCCCCGACGTAAGTGCCAGCGCGAGGCCGCCTCCGCTGACGTCACTTACGCTGGCAGCCCCTCTTCTCTTTTCCTTCCACCTGTGATTCTAGGGTCATCAGTAGCGCGAGCATGCCTCCGCAAACGGCTCTAATCCCCAACTTTCTGTCGGGCCCCGACGTAAGTGCCAGCGTGAGGCTGCCTCCGCTGACGTCACTTACGCCGGCAGTCCCTCTTCTCTTTCCCTCCCACCTGTGATTCTAGGGTCATCAGTAGAGTGAGCACGCCTCCGCGAATGGCTCTAGTCCCTAAATTTCTGTCAGACCCCGACGTAAGTGCCAGCGTGAGGCCGCCTCCGCTGACGTCACTTACGCCGGCAGCCCCTCTTCTCTTTTCCTCCCACCTGTGATTCTAGGGTCATCAGTAGCGTGAGCATGCCTCCGCAAACAGCTCTAATCCCCAACTTTCTGTCGGGCCCCGACGTAAGTGCCAGCGTGAGGCTGCCTCCGCTGACGTCACTTACGCCGGTAGTCCCTCTTCTCTTTCCCTCCCACCTGTGATTCTAGGGTCATCAGTAGCGTGAGCATGCCTCCGCAAATGGCTCTAGTCCCTAATTTTCTGTCAGACCCCGACGTAAGTGCCAGCGTGAGGCTGCCTCCGCTGACGTCACTTACGCCGGCAGCCTCTCTTCTCTTTTCCTCCCACCTGTGATTCTAGGTTCATCAGTAGCGTGAGCATGCCTCCGCAAACGGCTCTAGTCCCTGATTTTTCTGTCAGGCCCCGATGTAAGTGCCAGCGTGAGGCTGCCTCCGCTGACGTCACTAACGCCGGCAGCCCCTCTTCTCTTTTCCTCCCACCTGTGATCCTGGGCCACGTATAGACTATATTCCTTAGATTCATCGTCTAGGTACTTAACATGTATAAACTTAAGTATGTTATTAACGTTTACATAGACAACACGCGTCTATAAAATAAATTGCTTAAATAAATTTGATAAGTAATTCTGGAGTAATAATAACACCAAGCTGATAAGCAACTTCAGCTCAGAAATCATCCAGAATCCCATTACTAGCTTACCCCATCTATTTTCACTGCGATTTCAAGTCGCAATTGCACTCAGTATAAACCATGGAACTCCATTCAAAACTTCAGATACTGCTCAATGCTCCTTGCACTACCTTAAGTTCCTTTAATCCTATCAATTAAGTTTTCCACAGAAATTAAACCTAAAAGTCAGTGGAAATGCGCTATCGTTGCCCCCTTTTTTACCATTTCAACCTCTAAACCTTTCCTAACCCTGGTCATTAACCCATTCAAGGAGTTCTATTATAAGGTTGCTGCTGCACAGCGACTGATCTCATTGGGGATGCACACCCTATTACGTACTACTGCAAACACAGTGGCTGCTTCCACTCTAGACACACGCCTTATTATGCTCCACTGCAAGCGCAGTGACTGCTCCTATCGTAGACGTACACATCATTATTATGCACCACTGCTAACGCAGTGACCGCTCTCACTGGAGACGCACACCTTATTTATCATGTGCCACCACAAGTCCAGCGACCGCTCCCACCGGGGAAGCCCACCTTATTATTATGCACCACTACAAGTGTAGTAACCGCTCCTACTGGAGACGTACACTTTATTATGCACCACTGCAAGTGCAGTGACCGCTCCTACGGGAGACACACACTTGATTATACACTACTGCTAGTGCAGTGACCACTCCTACGGGAGACGCATATCCTATTATGCACCACCGCTAATGCAGTGACCGCTCCTATGGGAGACGTACACCTTATAATTATGCATCACCGCAAGTGCAGTGACCGCTCCTATGGGAGACGTGCAAGTGCAGTGACTGCTCCTACGGGAGACACACACCTTATAATTATGCAGTGACTGCTCCTATAAGAGATGTACACCTTATTACACACTGCCGCTAGGGCAGCGACCACTCATACCCCATACAGGAGACACACACCTTATTATCATGCACCACTGTTAGTACAGTGACCGCTCCTACGGGAGACGTACACCTCATAATTATGCACCACTGCAAGTGCAGTGACCGCTCTTACGGGAGACGCACATCTTATAATTATGCACCACTGCATGCGCAGTGACTGCTCCTACGGGAGACGTACACCTTATTACAAACTGCCTCTAGGGCAGTGACCACTCATACCTCATTCAGGAGACACACCTTACTGTTATGCACCACTGTTAGTACAGTAACCGCTCCTACGGGAGACGTACACCTTATAATTATGCACCACTGCAAGCGCAGTGACTGCTCCTACGGGAGACGTACACCTCATAACTATGCACCACTGCAAGTGCAGTGACTGCTCCTACGGGAGACGTACACCTTATAATTATGCACCACTGCAAGCGCAGTGACTGCTCCTACGGGAGATGTACACCTTATTACACACTGCCTCTAGGGCAGTGACCACTCATACCCCATACAGGAGACACACACCTTATTATCATGCACCACTGTTAGTACAGTGACCGCTCCTACGGGAGACGTACACCTCATAATTATGCACCACTGCAAATGCAGTGACTGCTCCTACGGGAGACGCACATCTTATAATTATGCACCACTGCAAGCGCAGTGACTGCTCCTACAGGAGACATACACCTTATTACACACTGCCTCTAGGGCAGTAACCACTCATACCTCATACAGGAGACACACACCTTACTATTATGCACCACTGTTAGTACAGTGACCGCTCCTACGGGAGACGTACACCTTATAATTATGCACCACTGCAAGCGCAGTGACCGCTCCTACGGGAGACGTACACCTCATAACAATGCACCACTGCAAGTGCAGTGACTGCTCCTACGGGAGACGTACACCTTATAATTATGCACCACTGCAAGCGCAGTGACTGCTCCTACGGGAGATGTACACCTTACGCAGCACTGCAAGCGCAGTGACCACTCCTATGAGAGACTCATACCTCATCATACACCACTGTCAGCACAGTGACAGCTATTACGGGGATGCATACTTTAACACACAACATTGCTAATGCAGTGACCACTCCCATGGAAGACGCCCGTCTCCTGTGGGAGCAGACACTCTTGCTAGAGACATTCATCATGCACCACTATCAACACAGCAACTGCTTCCTCCCGAAACACATACCTTATAACTCAACAGCACCCCTCCAAATTTTTAAGATCAGCAAATTTTGGGGGGCTTGCACATTGTCTGGCTGCTGTCCTGTAACAAATAGCGTTTTTTGGGGAGCGCTCTGGGGCCGGGCTAGATACTTCGCTCGAATCCCAACTCCTCTTTGTTTCCTTATAAGGGGAATAACTCGAGTTGGGGTGTCTCCTCGAGCTCAGAGCCCTCCCCCCGGACAGCACGCCAAATACGCTTTATACTTAAACGAATGCAAGTGTGAACTCGTGAAGTGATGTTTGTAAACAAATTTCGGGAGGAGCATGCGCAGAAGTTTCAGTATCGAATACGTCATTGACAATTATCCCATCATCAAATCAGTTTCTGAGCAACGCCTATATATACCAAAGCTGTCTTACCTGCAGCATCTCACGACTTCAGCATCCCTCCACCACCCCGTCACCTCACCTCTTGCATTTCATTCCCAGGGGGAGCGCTCTGGGGCCGGGCTAGATACTTCGCTCGAATCCCAACTCCTCTTTGTTACCTTATAAGGGGAATAACTCGAGTTGGGGTGTCTCCTCGAGCTCAGAGCCCTCCCCCCGGACAGCACGCCAAATACGCTTTATACTTAAACGAATGCAAGTGTGAACTCGTGAACTGACTCTTAAAGGGAATGTGAGATGAGACACTCAAAACACACCCATAATTCATTAAGAGGATAAGCACAACCCTGTTAGTCCATGCGCCGGGGTGCAGACCGTATTTTTCTATCTGTAAAATAGCAAAAGTGGATTCAGACATGCCCTTAATGCTTATGTGCCATGTGCTTTAGACTTTGTGCCTAGATCGTTAAAAAGTATGGTGCCCTCTACTCTACAATATACGGATTAAGTGTCATTGTCGGGGGGGAGATCTCAATAAATTGCTTTTACAGCGTGAAGCCTATTTGATTTTCATTGTAGATACATTGTCTTCAAGAGTTTTAAATGAGGAGTTTGAGATTCATCCTTTTTCTTTATTGTTTAACTAGTTGTTTGAGTAAAGTTTTTTTGGCTATATTTTATTTATTTTGTAAACATTTGTATTTTTTTATTTTATTTTATATTGTATTTCTTTTTTATATTTTGTTATGTTTTTTCTTTATTACATGAAATAATATTAGGATTTGTAGTTGTATTTTCATTTTGAATGTTTAAGTTGTATAATTTATAAATGTGTATTTGTTGTGGTGAGAATGTATGAGATCATGTGATCTGGAAGTGTATAAAAAAAAGAGCAACATACTGTGATGAACACTGTCTGATGAAGAGCTGATGTGCTTAAAACATTACACGCCTTTGTATCAACCTAATTTAATCAATTATCATTTTTTACGGTTGCCGTCTTTTTGAAAATATATTTTTGCATGCTTTGCTGTTTGGCTGAGCACTCATTTAAAGTGATGTGTGTGCTTTTGTGCATTTTTTTCTCTTCGTAAGACATGTATCTTCAGGTGTTTTTCGTGCATGCGTGCGTGCATGCATGCGTGCGTGCGTGCGTGCGTGCGTGCGTGTGTGTGTATGTTTTATTCTCAGAGTTCTCACGAAAACTGAAGAAAATAACTCCCTACAAATTTGATGGTTTGAGAGTGAGTAAAGTTTTTTTAGGTTTTAAACTAGACCTTTAAGGAGATATAAAACAGGCATCCAGAGTGATACATTTATTCATAAATGTTTGTTTCTCTGTACGATTCAATTTCTACTGAAAAAAGTTCTGCGGGCATTGCATCAGAATTTCTCTTGGTTACATCTTGGAAATGTGTCTAAAAACATTCTGTGAAGGACATGCCTTCGTAGAAAAATACAGTCTGAAATCATTCTGACTGGGCAGTTAGACAGCTCCCTTCAGGTTCACAGTCAATAAAACTTTGTCTGCCTGTGTTCCAAATGATTTCATCTAAAGCATACTGTATGTCTCACGGTTCCAACAGTTACAGCAGGATAGAGAACTGTTCAGCTCTCCTTTCAAAAACTATGAAAATTTTAGCAAAATAAAAATTACCCCTTTTTTTGGTAGTACCCTAAACAATTCCATTACAATTGTATTGAAAATATACACTTACAGTTTATTAAGTATACATGTCCAACTTCTCTATAAGAATTTAGGCATGTAAACATGGTCAAAACGTTCTGTTGCAGTCATAAGGGGAGAGTGTGTAAGGCTGGGGAAGGCTTAGCCTCCCCCTGGCCAAAGGCCACGGAAATAGCGGCAAAGAGAAAAACTGCACTGAAAACATGTAACAGGTGTGAGGCGGAATATGAATATTGAACGTTGATGATTATCAGTACACTTTAGTTATTTTAAGCTTAAAGTCCCCCCGCACAGAAATGGAACTGTCCAACTCTGCACTTTGCTCTGGTGAGGGCTGTTTTTGAGTTCGCAGCAGCTCTGAAAATGAAACTAAAAGTGCTAGGCCAGTAAACTAATCTGATTTGCTGGTCAAGGACATAAGTAATAAAAAGACAAATGAGTATTATTAGAGAGGTATAATAATAAATTATTCTGGTTTAACTTGTTTTAAGTATTAACTTAAATCTTATTTGCAGTGTTGGAAGAAAAGTAAAAGGCCTACATTACAATCTAGTCACTCAAAGTAGCTTAATGTATTACTTAGCTACTTTTTAAGGAAAGTAATGTAAAAGTATGTGTTATTTATTTATTAATTAATATGCGTTTTTTTAAAGAGTAGCTTAAGGGGCTGATTACACCAAATACGCTTTTACGTTCCAAAAACACAAGGCGCACCGCACTGCCTTTTTTTTTTTGACAAGAAAAAATTGCTAGGCAGAAACTGAATTAACTGGGTATTGAGTGAGAGTGTTCTTGTTGATATTAATATAATTTTAAAGAGCACCTATGGTGAAAAAAACTACTTTTTTTAAGCTGTTTTGACAGACGTGTATGTGTATATATATATATATATATATATATATATTGTATAGACCGTCATATTGGGGTGATATAAACACACACAGTCCTTTTTTTCAATTTAACAACATAAAAACGGTGGACCAGCTGATTGGTGGAGAGGAGACGGATTGATGAAGCTAATTATGATATGGGGATGGTCAGGAGGCCATGATGGACAGAGCCCAGTGGGCAAATTTGGCCAGGATGCTGGGGTGAAACCCTTACCCCTATTTTTTATTTATTTTTTATTTTTTGAAGGACATCCTGGGATTTTTAATGACCACAGAGAGTCATCAATGAGCAGTATAGAGTTCCTGTCACTATACTGGGGCATAAGGACCCACACAGACCACAGGTTGGGCGGCCCCTGCTGGCCTAACTAGCACCACTTCCGGCAGCAACCTAGCTTCACCATGTGGTTTCCAATCCAGGTACTGACCGGGCGCAGCCCTGTTTAGCTTCAATAGGCAACCATGTGAGAGTTGCAGAGAGCTAGCATCCAGCATGCTTTGTAGGAATATAAATCCAGTTCAAATGCATCATTTGGAATTATATTTCAGGTGAATATCTTTTTTTAATTTACTGAATCATTTTGAATCATTATTTTGGTGGTGAAAAGAGCATCAGTGTTTAAATGTCAAATGGACATCAAGGTTTTCACATAAAGCGTGATTATAAAACGTCTTTGGTATGCTGTCCTGGGAGAGAGCCCTGAGGTCAAAGTTCTTGAGTCTGGGGCTCCCTCCCATTTGCATGGTGAGATGGGAGTTTGAGCTCAGGTAGATCTCGAGAACTCCCCCACTGTAGTAGCTAATGAACAGATACTAATTGCTCTTAGGAGATAACTACTTATTAGAAGCATGTCTATAGTGCCGATTTGAATTAGTCAATTAACTAAAGTTGCATGTCTTTGGTGAAAGGAAACTGGGGAACCTGGGGAAAACCCATGTGAGCACGGGGAGAACGTGTAAATGCCACACAGAAACGTCGGCTGGCTTGGTAAGGACTAGAACCAACGACGTTCTTGCTGAGAGGCAACAGTGTTAACCACTGGGCCACCGTGCCACCCAACTAGGAAAGGAAGATGAGAAGGGGGTATTCTTTAAAACCAAGATGGCTGTGATATGGAACTTAGGGTATTTATAGTGGCTTAGGAATCGTCTGATTGGTGAATCATGCGGAACATTGATAATGTTATTAAAACTGTTTATTTCTTGTGGCAAATGTGAGAGTGTAAATTTTAAATGCTTAAGTATTAAATAAATGAAAATGTCTTTTTGGAGCATGTATAGTACTAACACTTGCACTTTCATGTTGATTTTAGGGGGATTTTAACACCCCTGATAAGGAGCACATATTGCTCTGACAGTGCTGTAAGTTTTGACACTGTTCTCAAATGCAAACTGAGGGTTTTGGTATGGCTGATGCACAGCGGAGGCATCCTAATAGAGCTGAACAAATAGCATCATTGTTTGAGTTTAATTTGGTTTGGGAAAAGACAACGAGCAGGAGATAGCGGTAGTCAAGTTTCAGTCTACACAATGTAAATTTCCTTTTTAATTAAGGTCTTCAAGCGCTAACCTCCATCCACAATGCACACACACTCTTGAAACATGCAAACGGATATTAAATGACATTTGAGCGCCTTTCATCTTTAAGTTTTTAATCAAACATTAAGACGAATGTTTCAGACGAGCCATTGTGTGTACAAAGCCGAATTGCTTCATTTAACCAGTCGATTGTAATTCAAAGTGGGACTTATCAAAGAGAAGTATCAATTAGTGAAATTAATAATACAACATCGGCAGCCTTCATAATTCATCCCCCCAGCTTAAAAAGAAACCACAAGTCTACTAACGAAGCTGCTTAACTTAGGATATATTCAGCAGCTAATTAGAAATGCTTATTGATGTTGGGTTGTAAGAGAAAAGAGTCTGAGTGAATGTGTGTGTGGTGAGGAAAGATATGGATGAGGGGGAAAACAGGGCTCAGAACAAAATACTATTGTTTTGTTTTCTTCAGTACAGGATGCGTCTCAAAGAAAAGCATATACTGTAGCATTGCCAGGCCTTGAGGATAATGAAGCTTCATGTTGCGAACAAAGGCTGCTGATTGAACATTTAGAAAACAAACGCAGGAAAAACCAAAGGATTACAATGAATGGGAATCATTTCATTATTTTTCATCTTTCTGAAAAGTCAAATCTGAAGTTACTTTACTGTAAGTATTAGGGATGTCGGTTTCATTGTGTTCACTTAATGAACTAGCTATGGAAATAACAACACCTTAAGGTTTTTTTTAACACAATTTGAAGAATGCTGATAATCAAACTTTTGTAGAGATGCAATAAATGGTCTGTAAATAAGTCCAAATACCAATGTAGATAAATAAAAAAACAGATAAACAAAGTTGAAAGAACGTTGATGTTTTTGTCATGATCACCAGTGATCTAGCCTGTGCAGACGCTGGAGAACTACACATGACACTTAAACGAACTACAACTACCATCGTGCACCTCAGACACACCAGCTCCTGATTTTCCCTGATTAAGCTCATGATGGACTAATCCGTGGTAGTAAATTTCATTTAACATTAGGGGGTGGGTACAATTAATGTAATTTTTTTTCATGAGCCATTTTTAAAGGGGACACAAATAATAGTCAAATTGTGCATATATAAATGTACTTTAATATGTCCAGAAGTGTCCACGTTAATTAAGATGCTTATACAAAAAATACTGTGGTGTCAGTTCGGATGTAGCACAGTGCTCATTTAGTAAATGCACAGCTACACAATATGCTAATTGTGGCCATTAATGTTAACATTTTCCCAAGTGATCACAAATAAAACAATGGATGGAAAACGGCTTTGGTTTTACTATTGTAAACAAGCTGATATTAACAAGATGAGATATATTTTAATCACTAATATAGCAGATTCACAAAAATTACATCTGTAATCTGGATTTTTGCCACAACTGGAGATCAACATTAGACACGAGTCAGGTGTGTGGCTGTGGCTCAGTTAGAGTAGGTAAGGTAGGCTGGGAAAGCAGGCAGTGGGTCAAACCACTGTGAGGAAGGGGAGGGGGAACTAAACCATTTCGAAATGCATTTGTATGTGTTTTTATTATTTTACATCTCAATTATTTTAGATATAAATACATATATTTTTTCACAATAGAAAGTGCAATGATTTATTTATTTATTTACTTTGTTAAAGGGGGTGGGGGGGTGGGTGGATGAACTATATAAACAGCATACTAACACACAGACCACACAGACTTATGATGCTGTATCATGACAAGATGTCCGGCTGGATCCATTCAACAGACTTCTGTTATGGTTATGTCAGGACAACGGAGATGAGGACTCGCATGCAGTTTATTGATCAAGAGTAGTGTGGCAGGCAGATGGTCAGGACAGGTGGCATAATTGCATAAACAATAAAACTAAACAAAGGAAACAAAAACACTTCATAATGCTAACAGTGAACAAGACTCAGCAAAGTCTGTGTGGGTGTGTGCTGTTTATATGGTTCATCTGTTTAGTCCTTCATGAGCTTCCAGGTGTGCGTATGTAATTGGAGAAATCAGGAACTGATGTGTCTGAGGTGCATGATGGGAGTTGTAGTTCATTTAAGTGGCATATGTGTAGCTCTCAGCGATCTGCAAAGGCTAGATCGCTGGTGATCGTGACAGCTTTAAGCATTAAGAACATTGTTTTGTGTTTAATTTGCATTCATTAGAGTTGCTGCATTGAGTAATTTAAGTAAATTATCAATTATAAGTCTTATTGTATATTTTTATATTGTATTTTTTGTATTTTATTAATATTTGTTTACATTAATGATGCAAAATGTATCATACACACACATATAATACATTTTGTATCACTAATGTAATAAAATGATGTATTTAATACAGTACTGTATGTTCTGTTTTCTTTATAAAGTTGTAAATTCTTTAAAGTGTTTTTTTTTTTTTTTTGTCTTATAGTGTGTTTTTTATTTATGATATTGCTAGGAGTTGTTATTTTTTCATGTAAACTGAAATTCCCTGCCTTTGCAGATATGGCCAGCCCATTTTTCATCTTTTTTTTTGATTGTGGTTGCAGAGGAAAAGCAAAGATATTTACTGCCTTGTTACTTCTTTTTCCTTTTTTCTCCTGCAGTCTTGATAGAGTTGAAGACCCCCAAGAGACATAAAACACACTGGAACTAAGACCTGCCATGGAACCATATTGATTAACAGCTTTGACAGCTTCCCAATCTGAGAGCGCTTCAGAAATGAGGATCTCAGGCCTGCTGGAGGTGTATGAATCACAGTTTCACGGTCAGAGACTCCAGATAAACTCAACTAATGGATTACTGGACCGGACCTGCCTGAAGACTGACCGCCGGGGTAAAACCGCACCGTCTCTGGACAAGGTGACACAGAGATTGCCAAGGTATCAGCCAAAATGTTCAATCTATTCAACCACCTTTCACATTTTGCTGAAATGCTGAGTCATATAAATGTCTTTTCATTGGCACAGCCTGTGAGAGAGTGATTGTGGTCGCATTCCAAAGGTAAAAAAAAAATCTTTATAAAGTGTAGCTTTCTGGAAATGGTTTTAAAAATAAAGTCAGAGATCAAATGTAATTAATATGCACATAGTGTATCGTGATAATGAAGAAATCAGTAATTTTGCCATGTGATTGAGAAATATAGTTGTTTTAGGCTGACTTTTTATAGTGAAATAAAAATAAAACCTTCAAACTAAACAATTTTAACATTGAAATGAACTTAAATTGGACCTATTATGCAAAAATCACTTTTATAAGGGGTTAAACAGTTCTGTGGCAACAGTCTATAAATATAAGCAGCTTCTAATGGTGTGAATTTATTAATTTTATTTTTTTTAATAAAAAAAGTGTCTGCAGAAAAACTTTGGTTAGCATTCTCCCTTTGTATGTGCCATCAGAGGGGGAAATCCCCACCCATTACTGACAATTTCTCCTTCATTAGTATAGGATGGTATTTTTTGAATCTGCATTACGGTTGATCCATGATTCGTACAGGTCACAACCCATGGTTTGGAACACACATGAACTGCTAAAACATTTTTTAAAAACTTGTAGATTACCTCAAAATTTGTATTGATATTTGTATTGATCGCAGGGAGATTGCTTCTCGCGTCATTCAGGTCACATGTCTAAAAGCATTTAGGCTTTCCTGTAAAATACAATCATGACGTAAGTTGTGATAGGTTATTAGGGATGTGGTGGTGGGTTTTTTAGGTTATTAAATGTGTTTTCTGTCACTGCTTGTTTTGCTTGTATCAATGCATTCAGTGTAAGCTGCATGTTTAATCATTAAAAGATCGGGATCTCAATGCCCATGCAACAAATTATAACCATTACTATAATGTTAGATTACAAAATTTAGGCATCGCGGTGGCGCAGTGGGTAGCATGATCGCCTCACAGCAAGAAAGTCGCTGGATCAGTTGCCATTTCTGTGTGGAGTTTGCATGTTTTCCCAGTGTTGGCGTGGGTTTCCCTTGAGTGCTCTGGTTTCCCGCACAAGTCCAAAGACATGCGCTATAGGTGAATTAGGCTGTCGTGTTTGTGTGTGTGGAAGGGCATCTGTTGCATAAAACATATGCTGGATAAGTTGGTGGTTCATTCCGCTGTGGCGACCTCAGATTAAGAAAAGGACTTGGCCGAAAAGAAAATGAATGAATGAATGTCCACATTTAGCGTTATCAGCAACAGCAGATACAGTGAATTTTTCCAGAGTATTGAATGTTTTACTATTTATTTTTATTCAGCTGATTATGTCTTATTACAGTTTTGCTTGTTAAACCCTAAAGTGTTTTGCAGTACTGTTTTTGTAATAAACTGAAAAGAAATTACATTCGTACCCTCCCCTTTCAGGCTGATCTGAAAAATGGTCCGATCCATGACTAAAACCTTCATGTGATCTGAAACAGAAGATTTGTGTTCTGTTACACCACAGTTGTTACACAACTGACATCTGAGAACTCTGAGAGCTCTGCCCTCTAGACAAAAGAATGCCAAATTGGCACAATTTGGATCCAAGACTAAAATAGGAAGTTTAAAAAGTTATAAAACATTATTTGTACACTCTAGGGACATCATAGACTTATTTTACATCTTGTTAAAGGGGGAATTTACCTTATTTTTATTTAATTTATATTACAAGGCACCTATGTTACCCCTTTTTTTAGATTTAATATAAGTGTTTTGCGTCTCCAGAATGTGTCTGTAAAGTTTCAGCTCAACACCCATCAGATTTTTCATTATACCTTTTACAAGATTCTGTTTTATACATTTTTACACTCGGGGGCTGTTTTGTCGTACTGCGCCTTTAAGGCTAGTCCTCCCCGCCCACCGTTTCTATGTGCCTTTCTGCGTGCCTTAGTCTTCTCCTTCGGTTGCATCAGACAACAGACAGACTTAAAGGAAGTAGATCTCACGAAGTGTTTGTGAGAAATACTACAATAAGAACTTTAGCAATGAATATTTGTTGTACAGTTGCATCGATTAGTCACACACAATGTCGTTCCAAAGTTCACGAGCACACACACACAGATACACACGCAAACACAGCGCAGCAGACACGCACACAGACAGACAGAGCGCGCGTTTAGCTTTGCACTCTTTTTGCACGCATATTTGGCAGGATACAGGCTAGTCTGTTGCTAACTGCTGTATGGATATTTGTCATGTTAATGTGCAAAATAAATCTGATTTAAAGTCCACAAAGCTGGATTGAAGTGTCTTCCTCAATAATTATTCTGACACGTGGCTGTGCTGATGAAGTAAAGCTGAAGTAAACTGCTGTAATTCATCGCTGTTTTAAAACATTTTAAACATGTGAAACTTACTCTAGATCACATCTGATAATCCTGGCGAACTGAACAGACCTTTTATTCTTGGTTGCTTTGCCCATGTCTGGTCTTGTTGATATGATTATACACATGACTACCAGGACATGTTAATACGCGCAGCTGTCAATCAATGCGGTGGGCGTAGGGACCTCACTCCTACATCAAGTTGCGGTCGGTCTGAAAACCGCTCCAATTAGTCCACCGTTTTTTATTATTAAATTGAAAAAAAAAAAAGGACTGAGTGTGTTTATATCAGCCCAATATGACGATCTATACATTATATCTACACACGTTTGTCCAAACAGCTTTTTCACCATAGCTGCCCTTTAAAAGGACAATAACCAAAGCTTATGTAGAGCTTATATACAAATCACAATAATAAATGTCAAAAATATACAACATAATAACTGAATTTACAATATTTACAAGTAAAAATTGGAATATGAGAATACAAACCTGAAACTATTACAAAATAAGCCACAGATTTAATTTAATTATGATAGCATTTATTATTATGTTTCTTTTTGTTCCTAAAGAGATATTTTGCTCAAATAATGTACTTCTGTCATTATTTCTGTTACATTTTTTTCCAACTGTAACCTTTTATATTCCAGAGAAGAAATGAGTCATGAAGATATTTTTATTTTTGTCATAAGTAAATGTCATCTGCAATCATTTGGAAGCATCAATTCACAATCTAAAATGAAAATAATACTCACCTTTATTCACCCTACAGATGTTTAGGTTGATTTAGTCAAAAGTCAACCGAAGTGAAGTTTATTTATAAACTAATTTCAAAAGGAGCATGTGCTATTGATTGACTGTGGCTGGTCCTGCGTTAGCTAATGCATGAACCACCAATCAGACGATTCCTAAATTGCTATATGTAAATAAACAGAGCATCTTACATTAGCCATCTTCGTCTTGAAGAACCCCCCGTCCACCTCTACCCCTCCCCATTTCCTTGACAGGGTGGCCTGGCGGCACTATGGGTAGCACTGTGGCCTCATAGCAAGAATGTCACGGGTTAATGTCTTCACCTGGCCAAGTTGACATTTCTGTGTGGAGTTTACATGTTCTCCCTGTGTTTGCGTGGGTTTCCGAGATCCACCTGAGCTCAAACTCCCCTCTTGCCCTGCAAACAGGAGGGAGCCCCAGACTAGAGGATCTTATGAGCTTAGGGCTCTCTCCTGGGACAGTACGTCAAGCACGCTTTTATAATCAATCATCAGCTATGTGTGGACTCTTGAAATAACAGATTGCACAATGCACAATATTTGCAAATGTGGATTGTATTTTGACATTCCCAAAAAGAAAATGACTCAAACAAACCAAAAAGAAAGCATCAAAGCATGGACCATTTCATCCAGTGTAGAGTAGACAAAATAAAGGCAGAGTTTTTTTTTTTTTTTTACTTCATTATTCACAATGACATGAGGACAGCAATTATACACTAGACAGAGAATGATTTGAGCGGCAGGGTGGATGTGTTTAAACTCCGCTGCTTGCTAAACGATCCATTTTGAAGTCCTGAAAAAAGGAGTGTGAGCTCTCAGACTCACCTGCTGGCCTGTAGTTCCTCGGTAGTTTCCTGTCCTCAAAGCCTCTTGAAGTCTGTACGGTTTATAGCTCAGCGTGGACTTCAAATATGAGTGCATTCATTTCTCCGACACATCTGAAACTGGAACACCTGGTGAGAGAAAGACACGTTTGCGCTCTCAAACCCCCAACTCTAATCACAAAACTCCCTCAACAGGATTCCGGCAAATGAGATAAAGACAAGAATGGAGAGGAAAATTGAGCCGTATAGTGAGTCTAGGCTCTAGACAATTACCGATGGAGGTGTATCGGCTCTGCGGCCTGGACTTTGGATGAAAAGGTGGCGAGTGTGGGAGCACGGACCGTATCGATTTTTGGTTCAGCACCAGGTAATGTTTGCAATACAAAACAGTTTGCCCCCCTTTTGTTATTCCCATAGCAGATGAAGGTTACCTTGGATACTTGTCACTTAGTTGATGCACTTTACCCCGAGCTATTTACTATAATAATAAGCACTGACTGTTCCTATGGCCTAATGTATGATTATGTGTTTGCGCTAAAGGCCAGGATGATGAAAGGGCAAGGGGTGTTTAGGCTGCTGCTGGTGGGATTCACACTTGCTCGCGGTGGATTCAGATTCTGGACTCATCTTGCCTGTATGTAGTAGGCATGATCTTTAATATTGAATTTGATCTATTTATGTCACTACAGTATGTTTATTTATCGAACTTATAAGACTTTTGTTTGCTAAACTGTAAAAACATTCTGGGTTTCATATAACTGATTTGTGTTGGACCAGATTGAAGGAATTAGGTTAACTTAATAGTTTTTACACATTTAGGTGGTTGAACATAAAACAATTAATTTGTCTTGCCAAAAACCTCAGCTCATTTTAAATAAGTAGTTTGAACAAAGAGCAAACATAATCTTTTGATCACTGTTTGTTCATTCATTTATTCATCTTCCTTCAGCTTAGTCCCTTCATGCATCAGGGGTTGACAGAGCGGATTGAACCGCCAACTTATCCAGCCTATGTTTTACACAGTGAATGCCCTTCCAGCTGCAACCCAGTACTGGAAAACATTCATACACACTAATTCACACACACACACACACACACACACACACACACACACACACACACACACTGTGCCAAATTTAGCTTATTCAATTGGCCTATACCACATGTTTTTGGAATGTGGGGGAAACCATATATATATATATATATATATATATATATATATATATATATATATATATATATATATATATATATATATATATAGATATATATATATATATATATATATATATATATATACACACACAAATAAAAAATAAAGTAATAATAATATGATAACAATAATGAAAATTATTATTATTAATAACAACAAAATAATGATATAATAATAATAATAACAATAATAATAATACTGATAAGAATAATAATAATAATAATTCTTCTTCTTCTTCTTCTTCTTCTTCTTGTTATTAACAATAAGGATATAATAATAATAATAATAATAAAAATAGTAGTAGTTAGGGATGGGAAGATTAACCGATATGTATCGATACGCGGTCATGCGCGTGCACGATGCGAGTGCATTGGTAGAGCATCAGAGGATGAATGAAATTTTGGAAGCAAATCGAGATGCATCGGTTTTTGCGAGATGCATCGGTTTTTCCAAGATACAACTTATATTTTTAATATAGAATGTATTTTTTATTTATTAACAAGTGTTGTCAACCTGTTTTTGGTGCATAATTTAATCGACCTACATAAAGTATGCATTAGCAACGGGCTTGCAGATGTGTACACTTACACTACAACTCAGTGTATCAGGTGTGCGGATGAAGCTAGTGGTGCGCCCTCAGAAAGCGCGAGAAGCAAAACAAACATTTTATTCCTCACTGAGTTTTAAATCTAAAGTATGGCAACATTATGGATTCTGCAAAAAGGATGGATGACATGACAGGACAGATGCAATTTGCAAAATGTGCAGCGTATCTGTAAAATACACGGGCAGTACGACTAATCTGATATCTCACTTGAAGTGGCGCCTCGGTGTTGTTGTGGAAGCATCTTCCAGTGTTCCTGCATCCCCGGCTTCCTGCACTGCTTTAACTGTAGCAACCAGCTCCAAAAGTGGTGAGAAAAGCATTGAAAGTTTTCTCCATGCGCAACAGTTCTGCTCGCTCTACGCCAATAACGAATGCTATTGCATTGTTCATCTGCAAAGATATTCAGCCTAATGTCACGGAGAACGAAGGTTTTAAACACCTCCTGTTAATTTTTATTTATTTGTATTTTTTATTAGCCTGTTGTTTACAGTGACAGTGATGTTTCAAAGCAACATAACACTGCTAGTTCACGACCTTAAGTTTTGAATATTCAGTGGCAAAATATCTTTGTGAAACTTGTTTTCATAGTTGAAAAGTTAAATCACAATTCTTGTTGTGCAATGGTAAACCTTTATGTTGAAAGTGCAAATATATACATTTATAATATATATTGCACTTATACATTCTGTTTATCTTGAAAATACTTAAATAATATGTGCTATATGTTCTAAAATGGCCCTCTACTGTAAACTGACACTCTGGCTCTGAGAGAAAAGGCAGTTTGTAAAAAAAGTCTTGGTTTTACTTGGTTAATAAATAATCAAACGCATTCAATGGCACAGCATCCTTTTTTTACATCATCTCATAAACTTGATCTAATAAGTCAGTGCTGAATTATCGCATTGTATCGTGATATGGGTGTAAATCGTATCGTGTTGCATCGCAATGTCACAAATGTATTGCTAATATATCGGATCGTATTCTTTGTATCGAGATGCGTATCGGATCGGCATTATAGCTTAGATGCCCAACCCTAGTAGTAGTAGTAATAATAATAATAATAATAATAATGAAAAAAATAATAATGATAATGATAACAACAATAATAATAATAATAATATTATTATTATTATTACTATTATTTTATGGTTATTATTATTATTATTATTATTATTATTATTATTATTATTATATTTTGTTGTTATAATAATAATTATTATTATTATTATTTATTATTGTTTTTATTATTATTATTATTATTATTATTATTATTATTATTATTATTATTACCTAATCAATATTATTCCATCTGTTACGATAACCAGCGATCGCTCTCCAGAGATCGCTGGTTTCCACTATACCAGGACTACACTTCCGCATATCCCAGGACTACATTTTCATACATGCACTTCTTCCAGACACGCACGCCTGTTCATTCATCTAACCTGATAACAATCACCAGCTGAACCTTGTCATAGACTGATATCATACCATACATAAGCCCAGGCACGTGCACACATAGGGCTCAACCTGTGCAGTGCACATGCCCTTTTTATTCTTGGATAGAAAGTGCCCTTCCAAAATGATCAAAAGTGCCCCCGCGACGCGACACACCCTCCGTCCCGCCCTTCAGTAGGCGCACGACAACACTGATCTTGAGTACGCGCGCTCAATCCCCCCTCCCCTGCTTTACAGTACGCGCGCGACAACACAGCTGATCAGAACGCGCGCGACAACACCGCTCTTTAGTACAACACAAGTCCCTGCCTTACGACCTGTTGCCTTTTATACTGACTACATTTCTGGACTGCCTGTATATACCCGTTTGCACCTGTATGACCACTGCTTGCCTGACGCTGAATAAACCTGCTTATTGGATTTTAACTCAGTTGTATCTGTCACTCTCCCCCCAGTCGTTACACCATCAAAATGTGCCATAACATTTAGTAATTTTTTTTTCCATTGCTAATATATTAATTTAGCACAGTCACATGACACAAAGGTGTTTTGGAGCAAAGTTTGCAGAGGAATTGCCCTGCTAGCTGATATTTCCAAGCGTGTTGCTTCTCTGAAATAGCCCTAATTTCTCATGCTGTGGTGGTGTTTTGTGGATTTTGTTCTGTCAAGTTTAATTTAGAGACACAACTCTGAAGAGAGTGTCAGAGAAGATATCAAAGCCTTATAGACAACAGTCTGTTCTCCCCTGCGCTAAGTTGAACAGTCTCTTTCTACAGCCGTAGCATCTTAAGCAGCTTAAGGTTCTTTAAGCTCCTTCCTCAACATACACAAACCGTTCCCAGCATGCTCTCCTTTTCATTCAACATACAGTAACTGTGCGCTTAATGTTCAAGCTTAACTTTGAGCTTGGTGTTACTGCTGGAACTGATGTTGCCGTCTTTTTTTCCAGTGTGGTATTGCATTATGCATGCTGGGCCAGATGCTTTTATATCTGTCTAAAATGTTTCTGCAGCGCTATGGTGTAGTGGGTGAAGTTAGCAGTTTTGGAACTCTAAGCTATTTTTATATATGAAAACATAAAATAAAATAAAAACACTAGATCACTGTTATATTCATGTGCTTGCTGTTAAAGCCTACATTTTGTAGCTGACATTTTGAAGCTCAAAATTAATAAATTGTGCAGCAGTTCACCTGCTAATATAGGTTTTATTATGTGTGTGCTCATTTTGTGAGACCGATTTAAATCTGAATATATCAGTATGGACCTTATTCTTCTTGTATAAGTGGGCGCAGCCATTTGAATATTTTTGGCTCAAGACTTCCGGTCTCATTTACTTCCATTAATTTTTTATACGTTAAGAACAGTCCGTTTTGCTGCTTGATGTTGCAAACTGATATTTTCTTGTTATATTATTCTGCTTTGTCTGTAGACTGTAGTCATGCAGACACTTTTTTGTAGGGCAAACTGCTGTTTATTATCCCTAATCATTTCTCCCATAGGAAGCTGAATAAGAAGTTTTAATGCTGTGTTCACACCAGACATGGCATGTGTGGATAAATATTCACGCGTGAACATTTTGAGTTTATTTGCTTCATTTGCATGTCAAATCCGATTAATTTGCCATCGAATTCACTTTACAATAGACGCAGATTCACGTCAAGGGCAGGGCTTATGTTTTCCCGGTGAACTAGCTTCGTTACTTAATGGCTGACATGGATTTTTGAGAAAATAGCTGTGTTTGTGCTTTACAAAGGCTGAAAAACAGCATCAATTCGTTTGGAGCTTTGTCTGAGTCCACTAGATCCTTTCAGAGGTGCACCCTTAAATTAATCTGGATGTCGGCAAGAGAATTACTCGCCGGGACACAAACAACAGGCGCTTGATCATGCCCCTACAAGAGAAAGCTCCTGATTGGTTAATGTGGGGCGAATGTCCACTTAATTTTAGATTTTCCAACTCAAGTAAAATGCTCTATTTGCGGCACTTAGGTCGTGATGCACCGCAGAAAGTCTTTTCGCGTCTTTGCATTGACTTACCATGTAAATTACTTGCACTTGATGCTTCTTCAGCGTATGGTGTGATCGCAACATAAAACAATCGCTATAACAAGCGCACTTTTGCATTGAAGAATAAGGTCACTACAAACAATGTAATTAAATTTAATCAATGCTGAACTAAACTGTTCTGAATAATACTGAAGTTATCATCCCAGGCTCATTCTAAAAAATGTACCGCTATATACATTTCTGGAGATCCTAAAATATGTCCCAGGAGCTACGTTTTTTTTTTTTTTTTTTTTGTAGGTCCACCAGAGGCCGCTGTGTACACATTTATGATCTCTGTCGACTGACTGACAGACCAACCGACCGATCTTCCCACCCACACCCTTACCCAAACCCAATCAATAGTGTTTTAAAAAGCACTGATTGACCAGTGCCCCCCCCACTTCCCTAAATCCAACCAACAGTGTTTTAATAAGGAATCCAGAAAAAGAAAAGCCCCCTAATTTTAACCACGTTTTCCATATTTGACCCCATTCTCACCCTGTTATTTACTTGTTTTTTAACTATTTGGGATTTGTTTTTGTCTCGCCTGCTTTCTGGAACTGTTTTTCGCTGGGCTCAAACCTCGTCTTTACAGTCAACTCCTCAAGTCTGCTGATGTACATGACGAGCTACTGGACAAACTGGTAAATACAGGAAAGCCATCCATACGGAGGTAAGTGGTCAGCTGCTTGCACGAAAAGCAACTGCGTCATACCGCCCAGTAGCGTTCGTTTTATAGACCTCTGGCTACATAATTTGCAATCTCCAGAAATGTATATAGGGCTACGTTTTTCAGAATGAGGCTATGTTGGAAGTTATAATAATGTAATAATCATGCCTCAGCAAGTCAAGTTTTAATATCTTTGCACATCATAGCTAATTATTATAGCAGACAATTGGCAAATTAAATGCAGAGCTTTGACCTATCATTTTAATTAACATCCATATGTATAATTAGTTTGTCTTATGTTGAGGAATCAATATGAAGACAAAGTTTAATGAATACAAATTTATATATTAACATATTAACCAGACTCTTTGTAGTGGTAATTATAATGAATGGTTTAGTTCTTATCAAGTCATGCATTAACTCATGATTTTCTTTGCATTGGTTATGCATCATAGATATTAACATTAGATGTCATCTATGCTATTGTTGTCTGTTGGAAAGAATGCATCAACAGAGCTGCCATTTTAGTACAGGGTAGTGCTTCTTTGAAATGAATGTGGGACCAAGGCACAGTGGAGGACTGACCATCCAGAGTCAGAGCTGTATATACATATATCTGTGATCAGGAGTTTTCCCGGAGGTCATTATGCAAATAATTCTTTAAATAATAAAAATTACATATTTACATTACTTTTATACATCGATGGATAAGTGACCACACGCCATTGCCGACAAAGATGTTTAAGATGTGTGTTTGTGTGCATGCAAATGTATTATCCTCCCTTCCTGTTAAGTTTGATATAACCCGTGTCCTGAAACGCACCCCCTCTCCTGCTTTCACTTCATTCAAATGGAAGGAGTGATTCGTTTGTGAATAAATCTTTATTATGAACGACTTGTTAAGTTAGCCGACAATAATACAATTTTCTGGCACTGCAGAGTCTTGTTGTCATTTTTAATTGACATTGTTTGCTTATTTTATTCAACAAACCTAGCATAGGCCTAGATTAAGTGCAAGCTTGTGCTACTTTGCCTTATGGTCAGTGCAGTAAGTGACTGTATTATCATCAATAGCGTTACTTTAGCACAAAAGTTACATACCAAACATACAAAAATGAAATCTTACTTATGAAATGGTCTGCCTTTATGGCTTGTTTTCTTTGTTTGCTGGTTACAACCATACACGGCTAAAATCCATCATCTTCACATTGGCTTTAGTCTTGACTAGGTTGAAGGACATTTGTCCTGGGAGCACTGTACAAATGTGGTGGCGCTATTGACACATGCTCAGGGTGCGTATGCGATATCTAGTGTATATATCTATGGTAAAGCATGAATTAAAAAGTTTATTAAAAAGTGTCATGTTTAATGCCGTGTCTGTTTATTTGAATGAGTTAATCAAGCGTTTAATGTTTGGATACTGTCCTCATCCACTTAAATCAGCCCAGATTAGTTTGTTCATTTTAAATAAAGTTATAAATGACAAAAGGTAATGGGTAAAAGGTAAAGCATGCAGTTTTTTTAAGCTTAAAAGGATGGATCACTCAAAAAAAATGTAAAATGTACTCTCTATTTAGTACTCTTAAGTGATACCATCCGTTTCAGAGTTTCTTTTACATGATGGGTAGAGTCTTTCACAAAACTGCTAGCTTTGCTGGAGCACTGTGAGAGGAAAATGTCCTGAATGGGGGGGATAGAGGGGCAGTGATGATCTTTTTGGCTGTGTTCACTGTGTGCTGAAGTGTCTTGTCATTAATGCACTGCAGCTCCCGTACCAGACAGTGATGCAGATGGTATGCATGCTGACAATGGTTCCCCTGTAGAATGTAGTGAGAATGGGTGGAGGGAGACTTGTCCTTTGCAGCCGGCGGAGAATGGATGGATGGACGGATTAATAAGATGGATGGATGGATGGATGGATGGATGGATGGATGGATGGATGGATGGATGGAAAGATGGATGGACGGATGGATGGCAGACATAGATAACAGGCCAATCAGAGGGATGGATGGAGTGATAAGATGACTGGATAGATGGATTGATGGATGAAGATTAGTTTACTTTAAAGAAAGTTATGAACAACAAAAGGTAATCAGCATGCAGTTAAGCTTAAAAAATTACTCTCTATTTATTCATCTTAAGTGGTTCCAACTCTTTATGAGTTTCTTTATTCTGTCAAACACAAAAGAAGATATTTTGAAGAAAGCTGGAAACCTGTAACCATTTACTTTCATAGTAGAAAACATCAAATACTATGGAAGTCAATGGTTATAGGTTTCCAGCTTTCTTCAAAATATCTTCTTTTGTGTTTGACAGAAGAAAGAAACTAAAATAAGTTTGGAAAAAATAAAGGGTGAGTACATGACGGAAACTTTTATGCTTTTAAAATGATAGTTCACTTCCTAAAAAATAAAATTATACCATCATTTACTAGTTACAAACCTGTTTGAGTGTCTTCTGTAGAACACAAACGGAGATGTTCTGAAGAATGCTGAAAAAAGGAGCCTTTGACTTCCATGGTTTGTTTTGTTCCTACAATAAATGTAAATTTTTCTCACAACATTCTACAGAACATCTTCCTTTGTGTTCAACAGAAGAAAGAAATTCAAGTTTAGAGCCACTTGAGCGTGGGTAAATGGTGTGGAAAATGTCCTTATTGGGTGAACCATCACTTTAAACTATTCCTTTAACTAAGCATGTTAAGTCTCCCCCTGCTGGCCATATAGAGATATGCACAGTAAAAAATGCAGAAAGGGCGATGCACAATATGAATAGCATCTTTCTTGCTGCTCTTGTCGCTCTGTACTCAGTGGTTGCTCATTCTATCACCTGCATCAACATACAAATGACTAGCAGCGGCCCAGAGAAGGAGAGACGAGCAGAACTCATAAATTAATCATTTGTCTGACATCACTGTCCATGTCACTGGCTTAAAGTGCAGAAGAGCAGCCAAAAATGCCGTTACCTACTGTGCTGGATGCAAAAGCATGCATTGAAAATTGTGCATAGAGCAAAAGGGGAATAACGACGATCATTTTCTTCCCCAGACTGAAAAGCGCCCTGCATACGGTTTATATTTCCCTCTGGTTCAAGGAAGTGGCAAACAGCTCAAGTTCCATATTAAATTATGCAACAGTGTTGTAAACTCACTGCGTTAGTCTCTTCAACACTGTGCATAAACAAGCAAACACTGCGAAATAGCTGATGGTTGTAGCTCAAAGGCAGGATGGTAGAAAACGATGCTTTCACTCTTGCTTGTTTACAAGGAGGGTAATTAGCAGGGTTGGTGAACAAAAAGCACCTGTTTGATTCTGGTCTCGAGAAAGCTCTTTGTGCGAGAAACAAAGAGACGGTGTGAGTGTCCGTGAAAAAAACAACAACAGAGCGCATGATAATGAGATTCAGAAGAACAAAGCACTTGAGGCGAAAACAAGGGGGCGAGGAGGGTGGATCGGAAAAACCTCTGTGCAGAATCCTGATGATGTTTGCGGCCTCATGAAAATGGATTCTGTAAAACTATCAATCGTCCACAACTTACTCATTTTGTTCAAAATGAATGAAGAATTTACGCAGGTTATGATGCATTTAGTTAAGAAGGCCAGTGTAAACTCTTGTGCAGCTATTTTTGTCATCTTTTGAATTTAGTGCATATTGTAGTGCATTTTAGGGTGTTCATACGAACAGCATACTTGTGTGATGCAGCACAAAAACACATTAATGGATCAAACTGAGGGCTCTATTTTATTGATCTAGGCACAAAGTCTAAAGTTCATGATGCAAAAGCATTAAGGGTGTGCTCGAATCCACTTTTGCTGTTTTAAGAACAGAAAAAAAAGCTTTGTGCCACGGCGCATGGTCTAACAATGTTGTGCTTATTCTCTTAATGACTTATATGTGTGTTCTAAGCATAACGTTGTGTATTGCTGTAAGACGTTTGGACCAGCATAGGTGCATAACTAACACACTCTGCGCCAGACTTTAGACCAGCTCTTAGTTCAATGGCGTGGTCTATTTGTTCATTAAAATAGCAACGTGCCAACAATGCGCCCTAACACACCTTCTCTCTAGATGGTCCCTATACAGTGGCACAAATGGATTTGCTATTTAAGCAACGTCATGCAAAATTTGAAACTTGGGCTGCTCTGAAAATGGCAACAAATCACGCAATGCACCTTATTGTGCCGGGTGTATGATAGGGTGTTTAGTGTTTCTGACTGTAGCATTAAAGGGTTAGTTCACCCAAAGATGAAAATGAAGATGCTCAAAGTATTAAAGAAATAAAAGACATTGTCAAAACATTCCATGTGACATCAGTGGTTCAACTGTAATCACATGAAGCTCCAAGGACACTTTATTTTTTATTTCTTGAACATGTCTTTGGAGAATGAGAGCGCTTTCTCAGATTTTTTCTTCATATCTGTTTCAATGATTAATGAAGGTCTCAGGGGATTGGAACAACATATGAGTGAGTTATTATTAATAGAACAGATGCTGTGGCTTAGTGGTTAGTACTGTTGCCTCACAGCAAGAAAGTTACTGGTTCGAGTCCTAGCTGCGTCAGTTGGCGTTGCTGTGTGGAGTTTGCATGTTCTCCCTGTGTTCGCATGGGTTTTCTCTGGATTCTCTGGTTTCCCAATATAAGCAAGCAGGTGGTGAGGAAAAAAACGTTTAGCAATTGATGAAGTACAAAAAAACCTTGAGAGAAACCAGACTCTGTTGGGCATTTTATCTGTGGCCAAACTTTCGGTGTGGAGCTGCAGTCTACGTAAGTGCCGGAGGATGGAGAATGCTGGACGTCCATTGTGGAAAACTGCAGGTGTGAGTAGGTCACGGCTGTGGCATTTAGGCTGGCCCACAGGATCAATGCGAGGACTTGTCTTTCACTGTGGTCTTTCAGGAATCAGCACTCTACTCCTCCATGACCACCACAGCATCTGCTCGGGATACTGCCTGCTCCAGGATTATGGATACCTTGGCTTCATTTCTTCACAGGTCTTGGATCACGTCAGCGGTGCTACAAAATCTCAAGGGGCCTCAGTTTGAATGTACCGACTACTAAATGTAACAACGCAACAAATTCGAATGCACTTCTTGCAGTCAATTACAAAAAGAAACATATTTTCCCTTTTGCCAGGTATAAGCAGCACTGAGGAAAGGTGAAGTGTTGAGCTTAGAGAAGCCAGTGTCTCATTCTATGAGCTGATAAATGAACGCAGGTGTTTCCCAAAGCAAACCAAACACACACACACGAGACAGCCGAAGGAAAATGAATGAATGAATGAATGAATAATGCTTTACAATGTATGTATTTATTTTTTGTAATTATCATCAGGATCCTTGCTAGCTGTGAATAAATCAGCCAATTAATGTCAGTCAAATGTGTTAAAGAAGTTTAAAATAAAATAATTGTACTTTTTTCCACATGAACATTTTTGCCATATAGTCCTGTGTGTAACTTTTTAATTAAATTGACAAAAATACAAGGGTTAATGAGTATCGGTAACAGTTTGACTTAAAGAGGTGAATTTTCCCGCTGCTCATTTTCTCAGATGGAAGTGCAGAAAACCATATTAGAATGACATGAATATGAAGTTTGGAACGCATCTCATTAGCTTCGGCAGTCCAATTATGCGTGATGCTTCTGTGCGCACTTCCTGCATATGATTTGCATGAATGTAGATTCGTCCCATAAGGACTGCAGAATTTATTGTGTTTAGCACCAATTAAGACTTTGAGCTTTCACTGAGTTTGAGTTAATGAATCTTGAGAATTAAGATGAAATAGACAGCCTGGGGTCATGGTAGATGTCACAAGTAAAGTTACTGTGGTATAGGTCCTATACAAATGTTTGTGTGCTGGTTTCTAATGCTTCCTTCCTTTAAAACTGTATTAAAAATGATCAAATATTGGATAATTCATACATTATTTATTTGTCTGACACTACAGTACCTTTCTTGTTCTTGTGACATTGTTTAACACTATTCTTTTTATTGCTATAATTTAAATATATTTTTTTTGTTCAAGACTTGTGCCTTTGCATGATAGCAATTTCATAAGCAAACCTTAAGAATATTTATTGTAGTAAATAGTTATAAAACTCCGGGTCTATCTTATGTGGATGAGCTCTAGAGGCAAAGACAGAGGAGATGGCATTGGTTTAAATGGTATATAATTGTGTGTGTGTGTGTCTGTGTGTGTGTGTGTGTGTCTGTGTGTGTGTGTGTGTCTGTCTGTGTGTGTGTGTGTGTCTGTGTGTGTGTGTGTCTGTCTGTGTGTGTGTGTGTCTGTGTGTGTGTGTGTCTGTGTGTGTGTGTGTGTGTCTGTGTGTGTGTGTGTCTGTGTGTGTGTGTGTCTATGTGTGTGTGTGTCTATGTGTGTGTGTGTCTATGTGTGTGTGTGTCTATGTGTGTAACAGTGTTGAGACTTATTTGTATTCTGGATAGCTGCAGCTCGTTGTGCTTTATTATATTGCTCATTGTTCACTGCTACTGTAGTTACGTGTAGTAATGAAAATAGAGCTTGAAAAATGGGAATTTAATTAGAGCATAAATATTTTTAATCAGCTATTTTTCAGAGTGGATGCGGCCATGTGGACCTCCAGAGAACCCCAGGCACTGTGCTATAATTAACACACGCGGCTCTGCAACCTCAAAAAGACAAATGAGCTTTTTTTGGTCTTCGTAGAGCTCAGAGTTTTTGTATAAAGTGTGCTAAACCATGATAATGTGTTTGTGCACTTGTTACCCGATTATTTTTGTCAGTGGATAAATGGATAGATGGAAGTGTAGATTAAAAGATAGTTAATTTAAACATCAATCAGGTGGATGGATTAATGGACTGATAGATAAACTTAGGAGTGGAAGGACAAACTACTTTTGGATGGATGGATGGTTTGGATGCATAAATGGTCGGTTTTGAAGTTTGGATTGAAAGATATTAGGATGAATGGATGGAAAGGTGGATGGTAAGACAGATATAGATAACATGGCAGTTGGATGAATGAATGGTTAGATGGAGTGATAAGATGACTGGATAGATGGTCTGTTTGGATGGATGGAAGTTTGGATTAAAAGACATTATAAACAATTAATCAGATTCATCGGTGGACAGATGGATGGGAAGTTGTATGGCAAGACAGACACACGTAAGTAATATGCCAATCAGTTGGATGGATCGGTGGATGAATGTTTAGATGGAGTGATAAGATGACTGGATGGATGGTTGATCTGGATGGTTTGATAGATAAAGGTTTGGATTGAAAGACATTAAACAGTCAATCAGATGGATCGGTGGACAGATGGATGGAAAGTTGTATGACAAGACAGACAGACATAGATAACATGCCATCCGATGGATGAATGGATGGATGAATGGAGTGATTGTATAGATGATTAAAATCATAAAACCTGAGTTTTAAAAGTGTCCTTTGCAGCACTTTTTCATGAATCAATTACATTAGAACTGAGCACATGAGCCCATTGCGTTAAATGACTGCAGGCCGTACATTTGACATCAGGACACAGCGGATCTGATGAAAACAGATAAGAGATCAGCACGGGCCTAATGGAGAGAGCTTGACTGATTGACAAGCGGGATGAAGGACTTTCGCAGTCTCCTGTTTGGTAAATCTGGGTCAGAATCTGCTGTGAGATTCTCTTTAAACTCAAAACCAGCCATAATCAGGTCTTGGTGCATTTTAGCTTTGATCAAATGCTGCACGGTGGAACTGACAAGGCCATTTGCAGGCTATATTTAATTCACCTACTACAAAAAATGGGGCGGTCAGTGTTAAAAAAACTTGAATAGAGAAGTCACCGAACTCTCCTTTTTTAATCAGCAGATGTTGTGATGTCCCTGAAGAGAATATGTAGATCTTAAAGGAAAGAACTGAGCTGATTTGGCAAACCACAGTGGACCGGAGTAAATCAAGGGCACTTTTTTTTTTTTTTTTTTTGCAGCGCCACTTTCCTTGCGCTAAATTATTTAGCACCTCGGAGTGAACTGAATTGAGAAAACGATGTGGGAAATCAAGTTCAGCGTGTTCAACCGACTGTTAAAACCAAATTATCTAAAGCAGACATGCAGTTTTACTAGTCACTCTTGTAATTATTAAAATATATCAAGATGTCTTTCTTGACAAAAGCTTGATGAATAAAAGATGACACGATTGTCCACCTGAAGTGAATACTACTGATGTTATTTGATGCTAACAAGCTGGAGAATTCAGCACAAGGGATGTCTGAAGTTGAGAATTAATAAACACTCTCTTTAAAGTCTCTCTGTCCAATCAACAACAGAGCACTTGTTATCGATTGCACAACGGGGTGTGAAAGGAGAAAATAACTTGTTTGCTAGAAGCTTTGGAAGCCCACTTTAGTGTACGGGTAAAGATTTGCTCAATTCCCTTAAGAAAGATAAAAGGCACGCAATGTTCTCTGTCTTATCTGTATCATATGAAGTAATATTCGTGTATGAGCTTTAGTGTGGATTTAATGACACATGCATCATTACTGAAGCTCAAATCGAGTTTCCAATTTGAAATTTAAAGGAACCATCCTTTCACTTGCCTAGACGGTTAAATTAGTGAACCTAATCATTGTAAGCTTTAGTAATGAGCACTGCAGAGGCATGCGGTATGATCAAAGCAAAACTCTATACTAGCGCTTCTATTATTTATGTATTTTTCAGAAGAGGAAACATGCACAGAACTTGAGTTTTCAAAAACTGAGATTTATACACACAAACGCGCATGCACAAAATACTGTGGCAAATTGATCTCTTTTTTTCACTAGAGCTTTTTCCTTTTGGTACTTGCACAGTCATAAATGGAATATAATTAGACTGACTAAAAAGTGCTCTGATTTAGAAACCGTATCAGTCTGAGTGGTAAAACCTATTTCCAAAGTTTCAGAAGTTCTGCTACTGCAGTGTTTGCTGGCCATGTTACTTCAAACATTTTTGCTAGCTCTGCTATTGAAGGATACATTTGATCATGCTTTGATTTGCATCATTCAAATGATCTTTTGAGTACTTGCGATACATTTTAAGGCAAAGATGAATAGGACTTTTATTTTATTTATTTTTTAATATTATATTTATGCACATAAAAAATGATATGTCATTATTGTAGTGTAATACAAAAATAATCAATGATAGCAATGTGATGTGTGAATTTTAAAATAAGAATCATCAAGACTTGCAAAGGTTGCTCGCAAATCTGTATTATCACATCAAATTACTACATTTATTTAGGCATAATTTGACATCACTCTCCTTTAAAACTCTTTTTGTTAATGATTTGATAACTAATCTAAAGCTATAGATGCACTCTGTCTAACAAAAACCTGGCTAAAACCAGATAATCGCTCTACCTCGTGAAGCTAATACGGAAGCAAATAAAAGTGCAATTCATCAAAATTCCGCTAGTCCTGGCTCCACAATATATATAACTTCATACATAGCTCATATTACCTTTCATGAAAACTGTGAGGGGGTGCATTTTTTATAACTCATCCGTTTTGTTTATATTAAGTCATATTAAGTCTGCATAATTAAGGGCGGGGCCACTTGAGTGACAGCTAGGTCTCGCTGGTCGCAATCACTTCACCTCATCTGATTCCGGCTGATTAGCTGCTGAACTCAGCATGTACATCATATATATATATATATATATATATATATATATATATATATATATATATTTTTTTTTTTTTGTGGCGTTACACAGTCAGTTGCTTTTTGGAATTATCTCTTACAGTTGTCAGATGATATGGCATGCTGTGTGCTCTTAATTGTGCTCACGAACCATTAAAGTTGCCTCCATTTCCTAGGTGAGTGAAATTATATACCATATTATTAAATGTATATGTTTTGTTTAAGATACTTTATAATTCATATTTTTCTTTAGAACTTGAATGCACACCAGAATCTGACAGATTGAGTAGCTGTAGGCTCTAGAACAGTCATATGAAATGTTGTCATACAGTATTATGCCCGGATTTCATAAATAGTCTTGCATTAGTAACACAGACTATATTTGGAAGTAATTAGCATTTTTCCCCTATGGAAAAACACCATAAGAACAATGCTTAGTGGTTGTAATGTATTACAACAGAGTTGCTGCAACTAAACACTTTATTGATATAGTATACAACCAAGCACAAACAAGTCGCAGGCAATGATGTATTAAGAGTCCTCCCAAAGAAAAGCCTATCTAAGCAAATGCTAGCAGGAATCTGTAGCACCACTCACGCTCCGCCTCTTTGCCTGTGTTTGGTTACCCCCGGTTAGACCGATGACACACGAACAAAATATTGACGGTTGGCCATGCCCACTTGTTGCTTCATTTGCGCTCTTCAGAAACCTATGGGTGACATCATAGATACTACGTCCATATCTTTTACAGTCTATGCCTTAAACAAGTCTTCACCTGAAGGATATCGTTATAAACACGAGCCTTGTCTTAAAGAGAAAGATGAAGACAATGGCATAATATATTGTAATATTTTTAGTTTCACACAGCAATCTAGCTTCAGATATAATTCTTTTGAAGTAATAGTGATAGTAATGAGATGTATATAATTAAAACTATTAAAAAGGAGTTTTAAGTTTAGTTTGTAGGCAAATGTGAAAGACTACCCGTTTGTGTTAACTGTCAAAAATGTTTATTTAAAAAAAAAAAAATTATTGCTATGAGGCAGGTTTATAATTTATAATCTCACTTTACACATGGTTGCTTGCAAATCTGTATTATCACCTCAAATTTATTAAATAAAAAAGTGGCATTATTTGGCATCACTCTACACTAAAACACTAAAACACTGGCTAAAAGAAACCAGAATAAAACCAGACGATTGCATGACCTTAAACGAGTCTTTACCTGAAAAATGTCATTATAAACACTAGCCTCATTGTAAAGGGAAAAGTGAAGGCCTTTGCCTAATATTTTTAGTGCCACTTAGCAATCTGGCTTCAAATATAATTCCCTGAAGTGATAGTAATGTATATACTTTAAAATATTAAAGAGGTATTGTAAGTTTAGTTTGTAGAAAAATGTAAAAGACTGTACATTCTGTATAAGAATCATGTTAATTATCAGAAATGTTTGTTAATCAATTATCTCACTTCCACATGGTTGCTTGCAAATCTATATTATCACCTCAAATGACTTAAATTAGTACATTTATTTGGCATATCAGTCTCCTTATGTATAGCTTTTTAGAAGTCAAGAAAGAGTTCAAAGCCATGTAAAAACATTATTGGTTTGGTTGAAGGGTGGTAGCCAATGGTATGGTCACCAGATGGAGTGCCCACAAGTTTTAATACAGATTTAAGATCTGTTGTTAAACCATAAATCTGCATCTGCAGTCTGCAAGTGTTGTACTGTTACATCTGAGCTACTGAGCCAATTTATTAGGCCTACCATACATACAGTGATATAATATGTTATGCACACAACATAAACAATATAAATAGCCTTTTTTTTGCAAAGAGTTTCCTTGTTGTTAGACGTTTTCAGCAGTGAACAGATAGCTTTTATGTAAGAGATAATGTACAAGCCCGGCAGGCTTATCAACAGCCTGACACAAGGCAGAGAGCTGTTGAATAAGACTGAAGGCTTTATTCTGAGAAAACAACCGCCTGGATGTACTTTATCCTGCTTATCACAGGGCTACTTGCCACAAAACATAAATATTAGATGCAAAAATTACTTCAGAGCTGTAATAGTTAATTTAATTAAAGGCGAAGCTGACAGAAACAAAAATTAACCTAAATATTATTCGGGGATTAGATGGTTCAAACAGTGAAAAACAGCAGCAAGACAGACAAGCATATTTATGGATGTTAACGTATTCATTGACAGTAAGGATCATTCAAAACACCTTGGAGAGTCGTGACTGACCAATAAGAATCAAATATTCCAGGCAGCCATGTAATAAATATTAATAATGCATTCACTGACTGTCAAGATGATGCGACGTGTTAGTTTTAGTGGTTGTTAACTGGGAATAACATACCTTGACCATTTGACCAATCAGAATCAATTATTCCAGACAGCTGTGCCTTGAAAAATGTCTCTATTTGTTTTTCCTAAAACAACTTTCGTCGTATAGAAAATGTCATCTTTTGTGTTCAGCAGAAGACATTTCAAGAACATTTGGTATGATATGAGAGTGAGTAAATGATGACAGACTTTTCATTTTTGTGTGAAATATCACTTTAATATGCAACTTGCACATGAAACGGTTTGGCCAGCTTAACAAAGCAATGTAATGTTGAAGACCTCATCAAAACACATTGGTTTGACTGCATCATGCTTAATAACCTCCCACAATCTCATTTAAAATGACTCTAAATGCACTACATTTTATTATTAAGCTATTGCCGTTCTCTTCTGTGCCTTCTTTCTATGCAAATTTTGTTTATTATAGATTGCAAGCTATTCACAGCATATCAGATCATCTGGTGGAATAACATTTGCAATATTAGCGCCCGCAGAAAGCAGACGGTAAATATAATTTTTTTTAAAAGATGCCTGTTTGCATATTTTATTGATTGTGGGAGCAGTTAGTCGGGACACATTTGGCATTTTAAAGAGCATTTAAGACTGCTTCAGGTACCTAGATCTTAGTGTTGGTCAGTCCCAGCATTAGTATGCTAGATTGAGGTATAGTCCACATTATCAGCCTGGAATTAAATAAACATTGATATCAGCGGACACAATTCCCATCGAATGCTTTCTCTCTCTTGAATGTTAAAGACATAATCAAGCTTTCTAAGTGGAGCAGATTCACCAAATCGCTCTAATTCACCAATTTATACAAGACAATCTGAATTTGTCTCCATCCACCAGGAGAATCAAAGCAGACACATGAAATGCAACAAAAAATCAATTTTCTGAACTCATTAAACCTAATTGATTCTTATGTGAACCAATGATGTATGTAACCATCCACTAATGATTTTAACTGATGTAAGGATTTATGACTGGAAAACTTTAAATGTTTAGGCCATTCACAATAATCCATTTGGTCTTGGGTATTGTATGTTTGTAATCAATTTTGGACCCAAGAGAGCAAACAGACATTTGCTACAGACCGTTAACCCCATTGTCAAGGGAATTTGTTTAATTCTATTAGTGTCAAGCTGGCTGATAAACATAAAATGACTGGCTTGACCTTAAGCGGGTATATACATTATAAAAAAAAGGTTATGAGTGAAGAAACAATTCAATTCAATTCAGCTTTATTTGTATAGCGCTTTTACAATGTAGATTGTGACAAAGCAGCTTAACATAAATGGTCATAGTAACTGGAACAGTGTAGAAACAGATGTTTGTTTAAGGGAAAAGCTTTTTTAGAGTGAGAAAAAATGTCCTTTTTTTTGCTATTTCGCCTTTATTTCATATGTCATATTTACGGGATGAAAAAATGGGAGAACTCCGGATGAATTATTTAGACTCTGCACCATATTTCTCTCTTAGCAAATAAATAGTGGTCGCTCACAGGAGCCGGCATACAGAGCCTGGGTTGAGGCATTAAGAAACAAAACACACTTTCAATTAGAGGTACAGGGACTGGACGAAAAAAAAGGCACTTTCTGGGCTGGTGTAGTGTCTGGCAGGACAATTGGAACTGCATCTTATGCATTAAATTACACAGCATTTCTTGGGTTGCGTTTACTAGAGCACACAGGCAATCTGTCATTTCACAGTTTTGACATTTTTGTAAGTGGTATAGGCAGAAGCGACTTTCAAATGTTTATTCTGAATGGATAAATACATGTTTCATATAGTAGTGACAGTCAAGTAGTTGTATAAATGCATGACTATATGTGATATTGCTCTTATATAGAGCAACAGAGAAAAAAAAAAAAAAAACTGGGACTACTTGAAAATTCTCATTTTCTTTCCTGCATTTACTTCAGTTCAATTCAATTTCAATTCATCTTTATTTTTATAGCACTTTTACAATGCAGATTGTGTCAAAGCAGCTTAACAAAGAAGTTCTAGTAGATTGAAACTGTCCTGTTTTCAGAGTTGAAGTTCTGTTTAGTTCAGTTCAGTGTGGTTTAATTTTCACTGCTGAAAGTCTAAACACAGAAGAGCAAATCCATCGATGCACAGCTCCACAAGTCCTAAACCCAAGCAATCCAGGGGCGACAGTGGTGAGGAACAAACTTCACCAATTGATGAAAGTGAAGGAAAAAAAACCTTGTGGGAAGCCAGGATTTTAACTATTAAAGTTATAGTTCAACAAAAAAATGAAACCATACTCATTATTAACTCACCCTCAAGTGGTTCCAATCCTTTTTCATTATAGACCTTTTCTTTAGAAAGCAAAATTACCCATTTGCATGTATACATAAGCAGAATGCTTTAAGCTTCTGTTCAGCAGAGTGATTTGTATAAAGATTCACATTCGGACATCTTTAAAACAAATAGTTATAACCTATTTTACATGATTTTACAATCTTTGAACCAATACTGGTGATGATCAGCGCCACCTCCTGGACTGATTATTTTTAAAAATGCGATCTAATGGGATGGAAAACAATGTCTGCGAGGAATTTACCCTTACCATCAGACGAATTTTCAAATATTTATGAAATTAAAAAAGGCTGACACAAAGTGTGTAACGTTTTTGGCACACGCTCTTCATCAGACAGTGTTCATCACAGTAAGGTGCTCCTTTTTGTATACTTCCAGATCACATGAACTTCTATCTCACAACAAGGAAAATAAAAACATTTATAAATTATACAACTTCAATATTTAAAACGAAAATACATAATTTCCTCTTGAATGCTTCTGACAGAAGCATAACGGCTTTCAAAATGAACTCCGTAAGCCACTCAAAACAGTATTGCAACCTAGTTGAGAAGTACTGATCTCACTGATAACAATTCTAAACAGCCTCCCGGAAGGCGCTGGTCACAATGGTGCCCTGCATGCAGCAATGAAGAAAAGGTATATTAGTGGAATAACTTTGATTCATTTGCTACAAATAAAAAAAAACTATGATTTTTGTATTATTTAAAGTCTTAAAGAAATGTGTTCCATCGATGAAACTAAACTGATTACTCTTAAGCTTAATAGCATATGACATTAGCATAGTTTAATACCAAGTGATGTTGACAAAATAAATTGTGAGGTGGTGATTAATCTCAGTTTACATTTTTAGTATATAATCAGGCTTCCATAATCTTTTTCCACACTGCATTTGTATTCACATTGTTTATTTTTTGCTTAATTACATTAATATGAAATATGCATTACTATGAAAGGTGCATTAATAATTCGACAAGAGGTTTTATAGGCCTACTGTGGTCTAATAAATGCATTTTAAATATTTTTATAGTTATGTTATTAATTCTATTTCTCTTGCCTTGATAGATAGATAGATAGATAGATAGATGGATAGATGGATAGATGGATAGATGGATAGATAGATAGATAGATAGATAGATAGATAGATAGATGGATGGATGGATGGATGGATGGATGGATGGATGGATATATTTTATTATCCACTGACCATTATTATATTTCTTTACACAGAGAGTCATTTAATTCCTAAATTTCAAACAAATGCAGATTCAATTCCACTTTCAGTCTAAATAAACTATACTTACAGATCAAGGAAATCGTGTTATTGATGCTAAAGCAGAGGTACAGTACGTCCCGCAGCAGATGTTTGCTCCTGTCTGACGTCTGATTAAAGGGATTAGATCCTCCCTCTGTGTGTTTTCTGTGATCTGGATGGAGTTTGGCAGCCGCACAGAGCAGTTTATGGGCATTAACACAACAGCAGTGCCATCTATCCGATGGGTTGTGGAACTAGACATTTTGTTTATGGATTGTTTGGTCAAGCGACAGCTGGAATTAGGCCTGTTTCACAGATCCTGCGTCTGTAGCATTGGTTTGTTTGAACAGACTACAGCTTTCAGTCGCGCCACTGAGAAGACAATGTCTCCAATGAGCCAGTTTTTGCAGTGCACTATAAACATATTTTCATCAACCACTTTTTGCAGTAAATGCTCTTACAAAGAAATGGCAAGACTCCAACAATACAGTAAAATAAAATGATGGATAATAAAGAATGTTATTTTCAACCTAATCTCAAAACGTAGCTGTTTTATGTTTGGTGAATGATTGGCCTTATCATATACATTTATATGAAAAATAATACCTTTAATAATAATATCTTTAGAAAACATTTAGATTAAAGGCTCAGTGCAAAACATAATATCATGTGTGTGTGAGCAGATCGTACGAAAACATACAAAAGAGATTGTATGCTAATTAGGCAATAGTTTGCCAAAACAAACTGTAAATAAAATAATCACAAATAATAAGATTATGTTGTGATTTTTAATAAGAAAGAGGCTTTTAAAGTGTGGCAAGAGGCCTAAATAGGTCGACTATGGTCTAAGGAAACTTATTATTATTATTACTTAAATTAGTTTGTTGATATGGCCGCTAGTTATTATCAATACTTTTAGAGCAATTATCTTTAATGATTGTTCTTTTATTAGTGTATAAACCAGTATTTGTTGCTTAAAACATTACAAAAATAAATAAAATTATAAGATGTATTAAAAAATAATGTTTTTTGAGCACCAAATAAGCATATTAAAATGATTTAGTCGTCCGAGGAATAAATTGAATTTTACAATATAATAAATTAGCAGACAATCATTTAAGTTTATTTCACAAAGTTTTAACACGATTTCTTGTCAAATAAATTTGCCAAACCAAAACTAATAAATGCTTCTTTATATATCACACATATAGCATTGATATTTGAAACTTCTCACATGATTTTCTCAATTGTGCACTTATAAGCCATCTTAATAAGCCAATAAAATGAAAAACATAATTTATGTCTGCTGACTGCCAAAATATTCAGTAAATCTGGTGATTTTAAGCAGATCATCAGCATATGTTTAGCATATTCTTAGTATTTGCAATGATATGTACACTGTAAAGCCCAACAGTCAACTTTATCAAATTAAATGAGTGTAGTTTACTCAAAATTGACTGAAAGTTAATTCTACTGATTTGAAGTTCTCTTTATTTATTGGGTTTTACTGTGCTTAAATTGCTCTTTTTACCCAAATGGAAAAAGTTCACAGTACTTATTAGGATTAGTTTTTTAACTTCAATGGTTTGTTGCAATCGGTTTCCTCAAGTGGTTTTAGTTACCATATTTTTTTGGGTCTTACAATGTAGCCACAAGGTTATAAGATCAAATTCCTGCCTAAAGTATTTAAATTATAACGTGCAAAAACTAAATGCAGAATAAGTAACAATGAGGTCATTTACCGAAAGATAATGAGCATGAATCAAAAATGAAAACGTCTTTAGACTAGGACTGTCACGATATTTTGCTGGGCGATATATTGGCTTTTTTCATTTCCACTGTGCTCAAACAAATTTGAAATATCGTCTCATTCACGTCAACAAGCTCTCATTAGGCTCAAAGCCAAAATGATCCCACATCGGAGCTGAAAACTGTTACTTCGAAACCAAGTACATTGTGACTTGCTAATCCTAACTGACTGTAGTCCCTAAACATGAATCAGTGGGTGCGTGTCTTGCCTTCTTCACCACTACTATTTGCTCTCTCTCGTACTCTGTGTACGTGTGCAGCGTGCATGGAGATGCTGCATAAGCCCCGCCTTTCACAGAAAGCAGAATGCAGCGCGTTTGACAAAAACCTTAGCTTGTTATATTATGTAGCCTAATCATCATCATGTTAAATTTCTTTATATAAAATAGACAATATATCGCACTTTCAAAATTAACTGCCCTCATTGTCGTATATCGCGTGATAAGTCAATATATTGACTATCGTGACAGGCTTAGTTTAAGCCAAATCAGTTTTCCCGCTCTTATCTGAACATTTTGTGTGCTTGCGGTCTTTTCCCCTCCGTTCTTGTTCCCACATATTGCGCTTGCGTTTTAAAAAGATTCAATTTCGAGTTTAATTTAAATCACAGATCGGCTTCACAATCATCATGTGTCCACTAGTCAAGATTGACAGTTGCTCCTTTAACCAATCAGATGAAGGGGAGTTGACGTCAATCCAATGCAACTCAAATCGTGGCTGCTCATGCATTTGTTTCCAGAAGTTTCAGATAATGTAGAAACCTGTCAGAGATAATATAGAGATCTGTCAGTGATAATATAGAAACCTTTCACAAAATTAACAGGTAATTACGCAAAAATATCTCCAACCAATTGAAAAGGTTACCTATGTGTGGGTGTTGAACACCTTGCACAAAAAGTACCTAAAAGTGTTGTAAGTTTTAGAAAAAAAAAAAAAAAAGGCAGTAAATGTTAATGGACAAGAGCTCTAAAGCCTGAAAGGCATTTAATTGCCATGTTCAGAGGCCTTAGCATCTTTTGTTTTGCCCCAGTGAGTGCAATCTGTGAGCTGTGAACTTTCTTAAAAGCCTTTCTCAGAAGAAACAGCAGTAGGACATTGTCAACAGGAAAACAAACTCATAGTAATTAGAAAGTTTCCGTTTCTGAATATATTTTTCCTGAATCTCAGTATGCATGCTTGCTTATTTGTTGCAGATTTGATTTGAAAGAAAGAAAGAAAGAAAGAAAGAAAGAAAGAAGGAGAAAAACAGGGTCTTTTTATTTGAAGCAAAAGAAAAGAAACGTTAACCAACTAGATTATTTTATAGATTACTGTTTTATTTTTGTTATAATAAATGCAATAGTTATCTGCCTAATATGCTTAATCTGTGTAAATCATTATAAAATTAGTAAAAGATTTTTGTATATTTTCAATTAAACTTAACAAAATTACCTGCTCTTTTGTAAAACCCTCACCGAATATTAAATGTTTACATGCAACATCCCCTTAAATAAAATGTCTTTTGCATTCTGTGATTTCATTGGACATCTCAATCATTTCGTCATTGATGCTGTTAAAAATGTTAGGCTAACTATTATAAAAAGCTAATTTTACAACTTTTTATCATTAGTGTATGTGTATGTATGCATTTATGTATGAAATGTATGACATTTAGTCATAAGTTTATGATTACATTTTACTAAATATCTGTGTGATAATGGTCTTTAAATGTACAAACCACCTGATGCACATCTTTTCAGCTTGGTATTTGACCCAATTTTCACTAGTTATGTTACATGTTAGATCTTACAGGCAGAGAGAGAGAGAGAGAGGTTGTTTGTATGTGTAAATGACGTAGGCATATCTAATAGCTCAAATAGTAACATGTATTTGCTAACTTCATGATCACACAGATGAATTAAGGTTACGGCAACTGGGTTACTATGGTTACTACTAATGTTTGGTGGAAATGCATTCATTTCGTATTGATATCAAAACTGACTGGTACTACCTGTGCATTAAACAATTGCATTAGACAGCTTCAAGCCAATCAGAATCAAGGATTTCAACAGACCATGCAATAAGTAAATATATAGGCCTGTCACAATAAACAATATATCGACTTATCACACAACGCATGCACATGACCTCAATCATTTTTAGTGATGCAATATATATCGCCCATGCATTAAAAAAAAAAAAACAATTCTAGCAACATTTTTGCTTATTATGCAACATCTCTATTGGAGGTGTCAGGGTCAGCGTGGTTAAATTACTATAGTATATTTTCATGTGGGTGTCTGACAACTGAAAATAGATCTGGTAGCAGATATCGCAGCCTCTGTTACTTTTTACCTTGCACTTTTTGGTTAACATTTATTATTATCTATTTAACTATTTACTTAAATATGCACTTTCACATTCTGTTTCCAATGCCTAATTATTACAATGAATATAATGAAATGAAACATTCTTAAGAATAAGATGTGATGTGTTCTTCTTAATACCAAAATAAACACACACTAGTGGAAGTTAGGATCATTTTACTGACTTGGGTCTTTGTGTCTCGTTCATCAAGATGAACAGATCTTTTTTCAAGTCATTTGGTTCATTTGGTTCAATTTGCCAAAATATTAATAAAATGTTACGAATTGCTTCAAAACACATCTACAACTAGCCCAACAGGTTCATCACACAACAAATAAGTTATAAATACAATAGAGAAGGAGAAAGTAATAATTCAATGTTTACCTGCTCTTTTGTCTATGAAGGTATTGTTGTCTTTGTTTAGCTCACCTCTTCAAATGTCAGTGATTCGTTCACGTTACAGACAGTCACATATAATCTTAACCAATGAACACAGTTTGAGTCAATAGGAGCCATTATAATTAGTTCACCTTTCAATTAAATTCTTTTTCCAGCTATAAACGCAAATGCCCGTGATGAACGAATGACTCAAACCCGATAGAGGACTCGAGAGATAAACGGTTCAGTTCTTTTTCCGGCTCTAAACGCATATGATTAGCCCGTGATGAACGAATGACTCAGACCCAATAGAGGACTCAAGGTGAACGAATCAATTCTTTTCTCTAAACACATATGATTGGCTTCTGCCTATGCACAATGAAGGACTCAAAAGACTTGAAATGAATGATACCACCTGCACAAATGTGCGCACGCGCAGGTGAACGAATCACTCCTTGAGAGAACTTGTAGTTCCCAAATCTTATTGAAGATTCGTTCAAAATGAACGAATCGTTTATAAACGAACCATCACTAACACACACCCTGGATGACCAATAACTCTCTGCAACTAAATGAAAATAAAACTGAAGTGTTATTATTTGGTCCCGCTGCTACCAATGATTCAATTAAAACTCAGCTGGAATTCCTAAATGACAATCTGCAAAATCATCATCACGTCAAGAATCTCGAATTTTATCTTTGATCTACTCTTGCAGGTTGATAAACATGTAAATGCAGTTGTGAAGAGCTTAGATTGGTGGCAAAAGTTAAACCGTTTCTTTCTAAAAAAAGATCTAGAAATTGTAACACATGCTTTAATCTCCTCTTGGTTTAACTACAGCAACTCTTTATACATAAGTCTACCCCTGTCAACACTCTCTTGGTTATAGTTGGTCTAGAATGCAGCCGCCAGATTAATAACAGGAGCTAAGAAAAGAATTATATTTCGCCTGTCCTCGCCTCTTTGAACGGACTTCCTATATAATTTAGAGTTGATTTTAAAATCCTTTTAAGATCCCATGACCAGTTTCTTTTGTCTGTCCCTCGGTCACGCTGCAAATCAAAAGGTGATCGAGCTTTCTGTGTTGCGGCTCCAAGGCTCTGGAACAATCTTTCTCTGAACATCAGGATTTCTCCATCATTGAATACTTTTAAATCTAATTTAAAGACTTATTTTTACTCTCTTGCCTTTGACTGACACATGCATGTTATTTCTTATCTGTATTTTAGCATTACTTATATACATATAAATATTTCCCTTTCTTATATTTTTAATACCAGTATTTTATTTTATTGTAAATTGTGCTCTATAAATAAAGTTTGCCTGGCTTTGCCTTAACTGCAGCTGTGAGAAAACAGCAGTTAAGAAAGCATCTAATCACAGTATGTGTTTGCAAGATACACCCATAATCGTTATAGAATATAAATATAGCAACCGTCTAAGTAATATAATAGTAGCTATTTTCTGCATGTTTTTGTTTATCTATATTGAGAGGTTTCACAGGGAGATGCTCAGTACCTGCAGCAACATCCCATCTGCTGTTGTTTGAGCTTCTATCAGGTTGGTTTTTCATCAGCCCTCCGCTCGCACTTTACACTTTTCACCTCATTACTGTTGCATTTATATATCTAGTTAATTTGTTGATTAGTCTCGAAATTTTAATGGGCTTTCGAGGCAAACATTGATTCACGGTCTTCTTGCGATTTGTGGAAATGTGCCAGGAAAGAATCCCTGCAGTAGCAGTGCAGTATTATCATTCATTTTACTTATCATAGCGATGCAGCAAGGAGAATCTCAACAAAATAAAGTTATTTTGAAGGTTTTTTTGAAACCCTTTTAGTTCCACGTTGTATTCTTATCAAGAGCTTTTATGAAGATACTACTATTTGCTGTTATTTTACTCACCCTCAGGCCAACCAAGATGCAGGTGACTTTTTTTTTCTTCTTCTTCTGTAAAACAGTAAAAACTTTTTTTTTTTTTTTTTGCTCAAACTTTGGTCCTTGATGATTCACATGCAACTTAAAGGCTGCAGGCACAATGAGAGCCAAAAAAAAAAAAACAGTATACAGGCAAAACTGAACTTATATCAAATTCTGAAAGATGTTTGAAAGTTTTGTCCAATCACAAAACAATGTGTCCTTAACTGAAAAACTTTATTTTGATTTCACAGGGATGTTAATGGTGTCATATACTATATTCATTCGATAAGTTTAATTGTTCTCTAATATACATAGTAGGTATATGGCTTAGTTAAGTTATAAAAATGTCCAGAAATGGTTTTAAATACTTATATATTACTTCATGAAATACCACCTAGAATCAAAAGGTTCTTATTGACTAGTGTTGAGTTACTTTAAAAGTAAACTACTACTGGAAAATTGTAATCTGATTACATTACTAATTACTTCATGTGAAAGGTAATCAGATTACTAATTAATATACTTTGAAATTACTTTTGAAATATATATATATATATATATATATATATATATATATATATATATATATATATATATATATATATATATATATATATATATATACAAACCCATAAAATCCAAAAAAACTGCAGCTCTTTCAGTAATTTAATATTCACAGAAAAAAAAAAAACATTACAATGGGTTGATCACAGCAGATTAACATATTCAAAGTCTCTCATCATTTACTTGTTCCAATCCTGTTTATCATTTTTATAACACAAAAGAAGACATTTGGAAGAATACCTGTAACCATTGACATCCATTGTAAGAAAAAGCACTGCAGTGTTTGGGTGTTGTGTGTTTCTCTGAGATAATTTGTCTGCTGAAATGTGTATATTCAATGCAAAGCATGAAGCTGATTAGTCAGTTCTTGTCGCGTGACTCGTGGTTTTTAGCCAGTGCACCTGGAAAATGTGAGCTCACGCAATATGCACACCAAGTATGTGCGCAAGCCTTGCGCCTACATTGGTAATAATGAACTTGTGCACACAAAAAAGACGCGATATGTAACTGCTTCATAAGCAGCTTTACATTCAAAAGATACCTTCTCTCCTGATATTGCACAATTCAATTTAGCCTGTTTAAGCTGAGTTGGACCGCCATGTGTTTGGGCGCCCTTTGTCCTCCTTGGTGATAAGTATCGTCATAGAATGCTTTATATACCAGTTTCTGGTCGAATTGAAAGTAGGCAAAAGTTGTTTAGAGACTGGACATAGACTGAATTTCACAGCAAAATTTTTATTTTTAGGCTCAATGATATTAATGTATGTATTTCCAGAATAAACAAACAACCACTCTCTATAGCAGCCATTTTAGCTTGCACTCTCCATTAATTTAAAAGCACATTCTTATTAACTGACGTTGCAGTGGAAAACGTGATTTAAAAGAAGGATTTTTTCTTCTAAAAACTATATTTGTAACGCAATTACATTGGCTTTAATAACTGTAATCAAATTAAAAATGTAATTTGTTAGATTATTGTTCCCCAAAAATGTCATAAGAATACAGCAGCACGCAGGGGTGTAGTAGACATTTTAAGGGTGCTTTCACACCTGCCTTATTTAGTTCGATTGAATCGAACTAGAGTTCGTTTCCCCTTTTGGTACGGTTTGTTTGGGCAGGTGAGAATGCAGCAGTCGTACTCGAGTGCACAGCAAAAGCAGACCAAATAAGCGTACCGAGAAATGCTTGAAGAGGTGGTCTCGGTACGCTTTCAAATGAACCCTGTAGTGGTTCGTTTGTGGTGAGAATATGATCCGTACTAAAACTGGTTCAACTGCAAAAAGTACTGCGCCTTTTGGACTAATCCAGCTATCGTAGGCTGATGCACTGTGCATTATGGGATATGGAGGACAAATATTTGTTGACAGCGCTTTACCAACAGAGAGAGAGAGGGGAAAACATTTCCTGGTGGATCGTTGGTAATATTTCCGCAAGACGACCATGTCGCAGCTAAATTAATTCACGCCTCCTCCTGAAGTGACGAGCGACGCATTAAACACTGTTTGCCAGCCGTGGCCGTGTTTCATTTTCGTAATGTAAAGTTTTTCTAAAGCAGGGATACTATCAGCCAGCGCAGTCGTCCCTCCAGAGTAAAAGGTTTTGTTTACCTGCGGGAGTTCACTGACATTTTCCCGCACGTGAATTCTGACCAATCAATAAGCAGTTTAGGAAATATGTTCAACAACATCTGGCCAATGAGAGATGTGGATTTTGTCAGATTAGTGCATTTTGGTTCGTTTCAACTGGTTCGGACCAAAGCCAGTAGTGTGGTGTGAAAACGGCAGAAGATGCAACGATGTATCATTTTTTACCCTTGGACCGGACCATATGAAGCAAACTACAGATGTGAAAGCACCCTAAAAGTGGAGGGGCAGCCGAATAAGATCGAAATGTTTACATTCATATAATTATTCATCACCTGTTTCTAAATGGTTTGTCCCGGCCCCCCTGGTTGCTATGCCCCCGGTAAAATGTTACACCCATTTCTGTTATTGACCATATTTGGAAAAGTTATTTTAAGCTGTAACTGGTTCTTGGTGATTCAAATGCAACGTAAAGGCTGCAGGCACTTTGAGAGCTAAAATTAGCACAGTAAACAGGCAAAACTGAATTAATATCAGATTTTGAAAGTGTTGGCCAATCAAAAAACAATGTTTCAGCTGACCAATTAGAAAAAGGGGCTTTCAGTCAGCTTGTGAGGTACTGCAATAAACACACAGAAAATGGCCTTTATTGCAGTTCTTTGTGGTTAAGTGGCTTGTAATCTCATGGGAAGTGCTAAACTGTATTAGTGTGGTTCTTTGGTGTGGTTATAGCACCAACTTTAAAGATATGTGTGGTTTGTAGCACTTAGAGGTCCCGTGAAGTGTCAATGTGTGACATATTTTTAACTGAAGCATGTAGAGAGGACAGGACATGTAGTAGCCACTCCCCCTTTTTGATGGCCGATAGCATTTCATTTTGCATTATTATGCATTCTCTGACATCATCTTTTGGTGCAATCGTCTTTTCAGCTGCATAGCTGCAATCTAAACAACTACATTCTTGCCTAAAAAAGCCTCAAAAGTACATTATGTTGTCCAAGAGCTGCAATATTTATCAACCTGAAGAAAGTCTATTGATCTGCTGTCGCTCTATGTGGGCGGAGTAACACACAAGGGTTATTGCACAATATTGCACGGCTGTCAGCCACCCAGATTCGAGAACCAGACTGAACTGTTATATATACGTGTGTGTGTGTGTGTGTGTGTGTGTGTGTGTGTGTGTGTGTGTGTGTGTGTGTGTGTGTGTGTGTGTGTGTGTGTGTGCGTGTGTGTGTGTGGGTGTGTGCGTGTGCGTGTGTGTATTATGTATAAATGTATATAGACTATTAAAAAAATTAAAAACCCTCAAAGGGATCTAAACAAACCAAAAACAGGACGTGATGTCACAAGATGCAAACATAAAATTCAAGTCACAATGGATTGCCTTTACAGTTTAATGCATGCTTCTGAAATGCATCTCATTGCAGCAGATGATGAGTTTCATCTGTGTGTTTGAAGCCTTATGCGAGTCGACATGTAAATTAATGAACATGGCTGCACAAAAAGCAACTTGAGAATCTCGCTTGCCTATTTTAAACCAGTAGCTCTATGTTCTGTATGGACCACTTCTCTTTAGATGCTTTTAGCAAAACAAAATAGAGCCTTAATTATGCAGTAAACACAATAGAGGCTCCATAACCCAGATGCATGCTCTCAATAGAGCACTATTGAATAACGCACAGTCGGCAGGATTGACCCAATAAACATGAATAAAAAAAACATCCAACATCTTAGTCAGCAAAAGCGGCACCTGTCAACATATCGACTTCAACATTGGAACGGTGTTGTACTTCATTTGTATCGACAAGCCCCTGTAAACACATCCACTTTTCTCATTAGCCAATTAAATTATAGAACTTCCTATAATTAGCTGAGTAATAGATGTGTTATCTCTAATGTTGTGCGCGCGATATGTAGTTAAGAAATCAATTAGCACTGTAGCTCGTTCGCTAGACACAATGCTTTTAAGTATAATTAGGCATAATATCAATCAGCCACATTAGTATGTACCATTTGTAGCAAAGACAATGAAGTGAAGATGTGTTCTACAACTAAATTTACCCTAAAGGTGCACTTAAGGAAGACATTATAGGGAAAGGCGATAATGTAGAGTGAGACTGCATTCTTGGGGATTAGATGCTAATCTTTGGAGGAAGTAAACGTGATGCTAACATGTGTTTCGGTGGAGAAGCAGCAGGCCGTGAGCAACCCTGTTGAGTCTGCATCTGGAACTGTAGAGTGGAATGAGTTATTAGAACAAGAACGTGCTTATTTGTTGCCCTTGGCGACTATAACAATGACAGCTTGCTCTCATGTGCTTGCTGTGTACTTTGATTAGCATGGATCGTGTTTTTTTTTTTCTTGCCTTTGTTTTCATTTCATTTTTCAAGCTGAAGCCATGCAAAATAGGAGCCGAAGCTATTCATTAAAATCACTCTTCATGGCCTGCTGGGCAATGATGACAGTAACCAGAAATCTATAAAACATGTTGTAGAATAAAAGAGTGTTGCTCTGAGGTTGCTGTATGAATGCGCAGGGGACTTGGTTGTGTTTGAGAAATATATCAAATTTGCTTCTTTTGAAGTGTTGTCTGCTTTGTCTGAAATGTTCTCTGAAATATTTTATACAAACTATAATTGTGTGTGCTATATATACAGATATGAAATATAAATAAGCAATATCAGGAGTAGCAGAGCGATATGGCTGTATATCGACACTGATGGGAGGCATGCATTGGCTCAAGTGCGTTTGTTTCCCACCAGTTACTATCTATAGCCATATCCCACTGCTAAGAGTTTAATAATGCATTTCTACAACACTTTGAAGGCATAATCATGTCTACAAAATAGAAATCAAACACGCAGTCTCAAATCCTTTTGTACGAGAAACTACTTCATTTCACTGTTCATTCACATCTGCAGCTGACCGTCAGAACAGCAGAAGCCGTTACTACACAAACGTCACTTTAGAGCTAGTATTTGAATGATTCTCTAGCTTAATGTCTAAAGTCATAACAAAACAGGTGATTTTGCTGACATTTTAAGATTATAAGGCTGATATGCCATCAGTTTACATAGATTTCCCAGTATTTCTCTGTTGCAATCATGATAACACAATAATTAACAGTGAAAAAGCTAGAGCAAATCAAACACTACCAGATTACTACCAGGTATAAATACAGCACTACAACATACAAAAGAAAGAGGGATCGACTTGGAATGTCATTTACCTGTTCTGTAATGACTTATGACTTGTTGTTTGAGACTTATGCTGAGAAATGCTGTTTTTCTCCTCCAAATACTTATTATGCTAAATATAAGTATTATGCCAAATACTTATTTTGGGGCAGAATGTCAACCGTCTTTGCTTTGCTCAGTATGACAGGCAAACTGCCAATGCGCTGAATCTCTGAAATTATGAATTTTAAAAATAGACACGATCCTTATAAATAGAGTGTATTGTTGAAATCTTAACAACTACATTTTCGCCTAAAAAAGCCTCAAAAGTACATTATGTTGTCCAACAGCAGGAATATTTCTCAAATTGTAGTGAGTTTATTGATCTGTTGTCACTCTGTGGGCGGAGTAATACTCAAGAGTGAAGAGGCTGTACAAGTTCTGATATTGCAGAAAACTGCATGGTTGTCAGCCAATCGGATTCAAGAACCAGACAGAACTGTTGTTTAAATCTTGTTTGTTTTTAAGCCTTTATGAGTTTCTTTTTTTCTGTTGAACACGAATAATATCATTTGAAGAATGCTGGTTGCTGGGACCCGTCGACTTCCATAGTTCCATAGATTCTTTAAAATACCTTAATTGTTTGTTCAACAGAAGAAGAAACATATTATGGTTTTGAATAAGTTAAGAATTTCAGAAACTGCAGATTTTCATGCACAACCATCTCTAGAGCTACAGAGAATGGTCCGAAAAATGAGAAAATATCCAGTGAGCGGCAGTTCTGTGGGCGCAAATGCCTTGTTGATGTCAGAGGAGAATGGCCAGACTGGTTCAGGCTGATAGAAAGGCAACAGTAACTCAAATAACCACTCGTTACAACCGAGGTATGCAGAAGAGCATTTCTGAATGCACAACATGTCCAACTTTGAGGCAGATGGGTTACAGTAGCAGAAGACCACACACGGTGCCACTCCTGTCAGCTAAGAACAGAAAATTGAGACTACAATTCACATAGGCTTACCAAAATTGGACAATAGAAACATTGCCTGGTCTGAGTCTCGATTTCTGCATCGACAAGAGTGAATCATCTCAGGCTGGTTTCTTGAACATGACAATAAGTTCACTGTATTAAAATGGCCTTCACAGTCACTCAATCCAATAGAGCACCTTTGGGATGTGGTGGAATGGGAGACAAATCTGCAGCAACTGTGTAAAGCTCTCATGTCAATATGGACTAAAATCTCTGAGAAATATTTCCAGTACATTCCAGTAGAATCTATGCCACGAAGATTAAGGCAGTTCTGAGAGAAACAGGGGGTCCAGCCCAGAACTAGTAAGGTGTACCTAATAAAGTGGCCGGTGAGTGTAAAAGTAAAGCAGATCTAGTCCTTTAAATTCCACTTCAGGTTACTAATACTAGTATTTCGAAAAATGTGTTTAAAAACCTCCATTAAACAGCACCTGGGATTTTTAAAAATGATAATAATAATTACAATTTAACAGGAGGGCCAATGATTTTGACCTCAACTGTATATACAGCATGTCTTATCCAAGAAGTAACCCACTAGATTTCCTTATTCTAACTCTCATTTTATGGTCATTTTTACATCAGATCATAACGTAGTTGAATTTAGTCATAAGCAAAAGTCTTGGTGTGCTCTGTGTATTTTTATTCTCTCATTTCCTAATTTCCCTTTTTTTTTATTTAATTATTTAACCAACCTGAGATGATTAAAGCATTTAAACGTCAATGCTGTGAGTCTGTCCAATGATGTTTGATGTTCACCTGCGGCTGCTCCCCATCAGCATGTAGAACACGGATGTAATTTCGTCTTTCTTCCACTCGAGCAGCTGACGGTGAGATTGCTGGAGGAAAAGAGGATGTGAGCATCAGCACACCTGTTAGTGTCTCACGTGGGAAACGAGCCTGCGGCAATTAGTCATAGTAATTAACATCACCTCCAACTAAAGCAGGCAAAAGCTAAGTGGCAGTAGAGGAGACTACAATTAGACCTGCTGTCAAAAGTCTACAATTAAAGCAGAATCCTTGAGCCACAAAGCTCTGCTTAACAACACTCCAATGTTTTGTTACGGGAGTTTTATAATACGATTATTTCAGGGACGAATCCTCAGAGTCTCTGTTATTTACCCCTGATAGACACACAGATAATCAGTGTTTACAATTATATTTATTTTTCTTGTTAATTGCAGGTCTACTTTGCCTCGTAACTCAAACTATGAAATCAATACTAGCATTTGGGTCTTTAAAGCCTTGTTTAGGTGAACATATTTATTTTGAAAACAAATATTTTGTGTTGTGTGCTAAGGTTTTTCAATATGGCTGCTAAGGTGTTTCATTGTGCTCTGCATTTAACAACCACCTACAGTTGAAGTCAAAATTATAAGCCCCCCTTTGACATACACACACACACATATATATATATATATATATATATATATATATATATATATATATATTATTTATTTAATTTTTTTTTTTATAGGAGGGCAAAGATTATTATTTTTTTTTTATATATAGATTAAAATTTGTTCCGGAGGGAAATTCACGTTACAGCAGAGCTTTCCATACTAATAATAGATAAATAAGTTCATACATATAAAAACAATAATAAAATTACATTTCATACTGCACACCTTGGTTCCAAAAACAACGAGTAAACACTTGTACATATCTAATATCTAATTCAAGTTCAGCACAATTCATCTGGTATGACTTTGGTTATACAATCTGATCACTGTTGGTAAAAATTACTTCCTGTATCGTTCTCTGTAACACCGGGGTTGAATTAATCTTGTACTAAAAGAGCTTGCACACGCTTGGACTGTATCAAAAAGGGGATGACTATCGTGGTTCATTATACTAACAAGTTTGTCCAGCATTCGATCCTGTGCAATCTGTTCTATGGTAGGTAGTGCACACCCCACAACAGAACCTGCCCTTTTTATAAGCATATTTAATTTGTTTTCTCCTTCTCCAACAGTCCCCCTCCCCAGCAGGTTACAGCATACAGAATCACAGAAGACACCAAAGAGTCATAAAAAGTTTGTAACAGTGTCTGACACAAACCAAAGGACCTCAGTCGTCTTAATAAATGAATGCGGCTCTGACCGTTCTTATACACCTGGATTGTGTTTCCAGACCAATCGAGCTTGTTGTTCAAATATACACCCAGGTACCTATATGACGAAACAATCTCAATTTCTGATCTTCAATTTCGCTCGAAACTGTGATTTTTTTTTTTTTTTTTTTTTTTTTTTTTTTTTTTTTTTAATGACCATAATCCAACTAAAGTCATAACTGAACTAAACAGAAATGGAATTAAGACGTGGAGTATGCATATATTAGTGGGATTATTGAAGTAAACAAAGCAATTAAACTATTACCGTCATGTATGCAATATGTACACCACGTAAACCTAGTCAGTAATGTCTTCGAAGTAAGGCCGAATTCAGACTGCATGATTTTCAAAGTAGTCGTGCCACAGATGTTTTCACACTGCACTATCTGGGTTAGCATTCTATCGGTGCTGTGTTTATGCTGTAGGATGGATCGGCGACAGGAGAGTTCACAACGCATGACTTTAAAATAAGAAGACTCACAGACAAATTTGTCCAAACTGTCTCACAACCAAACAAATGCGAGAAGTGACATGGAAACAACGCAAGGTCACATAATATATTTCGTCAACTTTTTTTTTACTTTTTGACCTGGTTGTGGTATTGCTCAGATGACACGTCAAACAGACACAGTGCTCCTGCCAAACTTCCACTAGTTTTTCCTCCATTTCTTGGGTACAAAATAAACTGAATATGAGTGCTTTTAATTTCTCCCCCAGCTTCCCGCTGGCCTGCAGTTACCCGTACTGGTGAATCCTGCCCTCTCATTGGCTGCAGGTAATAGCTAATGTTATTTGTAGTCAGAAGACATTTCACACGGCATGATTTGAATTGTCGTCAGCTCCAGATATTTAGCGTGCCAAATATCATGCCACATATCTCACGGGTGTCTGTGACTCATTGGGGATTCTCTCATATCATGTCCTTGATAGTTCATACTGTGTGAGCTTTCGTAAATGCACACCGATTTGCCTGTGATGTCAGGCATTTTTCTGTGATTTCTTGAAACCTGTCGGGGAGTCAAAATCAGGGCTAAAATCATGCAGTCTAAACTCTGCAAAAGTGAAAGATCCAGAAGGACATCCTGCTGATTTGATTTAGAAGGGCACTTTTTTGTCAGATAGCTCACCGGTCAGGTATACATTCGCGCTAAAATATCAAGATGAAAGTCATCATCGCTTGCATAGAATAGACCTATCACACAAATAAATATATATATATATATATATATATATATATATATATATATATATATATATATATATATATATATATATATATATATATATATATATATATATTAGAGTACTAATCGGGAGGTAACATCCGATTCCGATTGAGTCTGAACCGCATGATCTGGTCCGATTTTTGATTATGTGATTTGATCTGGACATTCCTTGTGACAATAGCAATACAGTACAAAGACTTAAATTAAACTTGTGCACGAAGCTGCAATAAAAAAAAAAAATAAAAAAAACAACAACAAAAAAAAAATTTAAACAGTCAAAGAGAACAAAAGGTTTTTATATGTGCATTTTCAATTTATGCACATCCTGACATTACCATTAATGTCTGCATGTGCAAGTTAACCCCTTCGGACCCTGTGTCCATTACCATGGACATCATGTGTCAACCCATGTTTTTTTTTGTTTTTTTTGTGGTTCTTGAGCATTTAATCTAATTTAAAGCCTGCAGTCCATGTGGGTGGATGACTGTCATCCAATCAAATGGCGATAAGGCTCGGCATGTTGTAATTTGAGAAAAAGAATTTGCTACACGGAAAAGCAGCATGGCAACACTTCACTCCACACACAGACGTGAGCCACATTTACAGTGTTTTTATTCAGTTTAATTGATATGTTTGTCAATTTTTCATAGATTACATGTAAAAAACTAAATAGGGATTGCACTTACTAATTAAAGTTTAAAATCTTTCGTAACATCACTAGCTTTAGATCAGGATTTTTTCAGATATGTCTGTCCATTAGGATCTAATCAAGATCTGTTAGTGAAATTAAATCTCCAGTAATGCTGATTGAACTTTTTTTATATTCAAAAATTTCATTTGCAGAGTATACAGATCTTGAAGATCTTGAGCACATAGCAGATGGAAATATTTCAGATGTGGACATTGTGTGGAGTTGTGAGGAAGATGAATATGAAGTTTGTTATAAACCAGGTGCAATCACAACAAAAACCTCAAAATTAAAGTAAAATGTTACAATGTTAATGTTTGTGATTTTGAAAATAAATTTCAAGATTATACCAGCAATCATGTGTTTTTTTTTATGTTCGGGAAAAACAACTGTTTTGACCTTCTATTTATTGAAATGGACAAAAAATAAATATACTTCAAGGGTGTTGAATTTTTAGTATTATAATTTGGTCTTATTTATAGGAGGCTCAAGAACGATGAAAACATACTTTTACATTTTTTTCTGAAATTTGAAACATGATTTATGCCTGAAGGGGTTAATCAAATTTAAAATAAGTTTGGTAATCTTCAATCAAAGTCTGACCACTTCTATGTTTGGAGTGGTGGTGCTTCAAGCTGAGGGCAACTAGCTCTCTGCAACTCTCACATGGTCGCTCACTGAAGCTAAGCAGGGCTGCACCCAGTCAGTACCTGGATGGGAGACCAAATGGGAAAGCTAGGTTGCTGCCGGAAGTGGTATTAGAGGGGCCAGCAGGGGGCGCCCAACCTGCGGTCTGTGTGGGTCCTAATGCCCCAGTGTAGTGATGGGGACTCTATACTGCTCAGTGAGCGCCGTCTTTCGGATGAGACGTTAAACCGAGGTCCTGACTCTGTGGTCATTAAAAATCCCAGGATGTCCTTAGAAGAGAAGGGGTTTAACCCTGGCATCCTTTTTCCCCCTGCCGTGTCTGCCTCGGGCCTTTTCGCGGTTTTGACCCCCCCGGAGGGGCCGCGGGAAAAAAATGGCACATCGCGGGGGTTCTCGTCTGCCGCGTGACGCCTCTGCTTGCCGGAGCCCGCGGGGGGCGGGATGCTTACCGGCCTCTGTCCATCATGGCCTCCTAACCCTCCCCATATCATAATTGGCATCATCACTCTGTCTCCTCTCCACCAATCAGCTGGTGTGCGCTGTGCGGTATGGTGCAAAATGGCTGCTGTCACGTCATCCAGGTGGATGAGGAGATTCCCTGCTATGTGTAAAGTGCTTTGAGTGCCCACAAAAGTTCTATATAAATGTAGGGAATTAATTATTATTATTATTATTAGGGCTTCCATATTAACTGTATATTCATTTTCTTAACCACACCCTTTTATACTTTTAATTTGCTATTAGGGAATGATGTGCAAAAGAAAGCCCCGCCCCCTAATCAACATTCGGTGTACGTTGAAAGTACATCAACACACTCAAAAGTTGCAACTTCTGGTTCATGTGGACTTTTTTAAGCAATATTGAGTGTAGTGGATTGAGACTTTGATGTGGATAATACATTTGTATAAATGCTAGTTGCATAATTATTGGCTTAGACATACTGTACACACTTTCATAACTGTGGTCCTCCCTGGTGCTATTGGCCTCTTTCAGCACAATGCATTCTTCCACAATGCACACATATTTTGGGAATGATTTGAGGAGCATTGATAAAGACATCAAGCTGTTGGCCTGGCCTCAAAATTCCCCAAATCACAATCCAATTCAGCTTCTGTAGGGCGTGCTGGACCAATAAGTTCGATCCATGGCAGCTCTGCCTCACAACAGGACATCAGCATATGTGACAAATGAGAGTGAAAAATAATTGCAAACGAAATCATTTAAAAAAAATAAAGTCCTCCAACCTGTCAGCCATCGATTCTTGCTTTCCCTGCTGGCAGTAAGATGCATTTGGTACAACTCAGCCTTTAAATTCACCACAAAGAAAGTGCAATCCCAAAAGACTGAGACATAAATACTGTTTTACGAGGGATATTGAGAGCCACTTCCAGCAGCATCTTCAATAACTCTGTGGTGATAAAGCTTGAGCTGAATACAGCTCATCGTGAATGGTCTACACACACACACACACACACACACACACACATAGAGCTGTGCTAATGTCCTTTTCACACACTATCTTTCATAATCTGAAGCGAATGGCTCCAGCATTTCTTCACCATGCTAATGTGAACCTCTACAGTATGTCTCTGTTTCCATGCAGTTAGTCGCTGTGATCTGTTCTCTACGCTGACACAACCCCTATTTACATGCCGTTCAGTTCGCAGTCGTACCCGGGCGAAGGTATTTAGAGCGACGCTGATTTCAGGAGGTCGCAAATACAGAGCTGTTATGGCTGACATGTTCTCGCAAGTGAAGGCAAATGCTTATTTTGGTAGAAAAAAAGCCTCCTGCGGGAATTGGAGAATGAGATAAGGCTCTGGAACTGCCAACAATGTTTAGAAATATAATGAGTAAAAAAAAGCCGAATGGACTCCAAAACGCCTCATGTTTTTTTTAAACCACTGGCTGAAATGGAAAAGACTGAGATTAGGCTGAATGCAACAGGAAGATTACAGTTGCATAAACATGCACACTCAACTGCATGCAGACAGTACAAGCAGTTAAAGCGGTTTATATGGAGGGCACAGCAGATCTCCCTCTTAGGAATCAATGAGGTCTCCATATACTGCATGCAGTAAAGTTTCATTATGCAAATTGAAAATGTCGTTAAAGCAAAGGTGCTTAACTGACATTTCGCAACAGAAAGATGTCTTCACAATAGAAAAATGATAGATGGATGGGTGGACATTTTGTTTTTGAAAGTGTCTTATGTTAATTAATAGTTTATTTATTTTATTATAAATTCAGTTCAATTCACATTTATTTCTATAGCGCTTTTACACCATAAACTGTGTCAAAGCAGATTAACATATGAGTTCTAGTAAATCAAAACTGATTAGTCCAGTTTTCAGAGTTTAAGTTCAGTTCAGTGTGGTTCAATTTTCACTGCTGGAAGTCTAAAAACTGAAGTGCAAATCCATCGATGCGCAGCTCCACAAATCCCAAACCAAGCGGCAACAGTGACTCAACTGTCACTAGGGCCTTTAAGAAATCAGTCTCATGCTTTACGCTTCCCCATGACTGCCTCAGCATCTGCTTAGTATAAAGCCAGGTCCATGATTATGGATACCTTGGAGTCATTTCTCCACAGGTCTTGGATTACATTAATGGTGCTGTACGTTCTCTAGAGGCCTCGGGATGAGTATCCCCAGGTGGAAACAGAGAATATAGTAAAATATATTTAAATATAATATAGTAAAATATAAATTAAATATTATTGTACTTTTTATTTTTTTTAATTTTCAACTACAAAATAATATGTTGATTCATTGCTCAAAAATGTAGAGTTATTCTCAAAGTTGAAAATGTTAATGTTTGTGTTAGTGTAATACATTTTTGACAGTTCATTCCGCAGAGGTGACCTGTGAAACTAGAGCCTGAGCCGAGCGAGAATGAATGAATAAATGATATTTTTTACGTTATGTTATTTTTTATTTTTTTAAATAAGTGATTTTGTAAACAAATCACTACTGACAAACTATATAATTCTCTACATTAATTTAAATGACAATTGATTGTACAAATTATTGTAATGCAATAAAATTAAAACTGCATCCTATTTTATACTAAATGGCCTTTATTAGGTACTTTTTAAAAAAGTACAGTGTACTTAATGTGTTTATATTGTAAAAGATATTACAATAAAGCTTATGGTGCTATTGAGGTGGTATACGGGTAAAGTTAGGGGCGGATTTGGTGGTATTGTTTGGTTTAAAGTTAAATTAAAGGGCACCTATGATGAAAATAAGCTGTTTTAAGCTGTTTGGACAGAACTGTGTGTAGGTATAGTGTGTTCACAATCATATTAGCGTGATAGACAATGTCTCTTTTTTTAATTTCCTGACGTTAAAATAGGATCCAAATCCCTCCCATTTTGAGGCCCACTAACAGGCCACAATAACAGGCTGAGCTGTGTATTAACATGTCTCCGTAGTAACGTGTATAATCATATGAACAAGACAGGACGTGCACAAAGCAACTGGGATTAAAAGATCTGTTGAGCTCATTGTAATCATCAATCATCATCAAATGTGATCAAAAATGTGTTTTACAAGTTTAAACGGTTTTAAAACAGTTACCGTTTTTACTGTATCACCACAGCATCGGTACAATTATAAAAGAAGATGCTTCAATTACTCATCATTGCAACTCCACAACAAATACATCAAATAATAATCATTGGGAAAGTTCTGTAGTATTTCTCACAAACATTATGTGAGATCTGCTTCCGTCCTGTCTGTCACTGTGCTGTTTATCTGAAGCAGCCGATTTAGAGACACACTCTCACAGGTAGGTGGGAACGGTGGGCAGAGAGAATTAGCATTAAAGGCAATGGCAACAAAAACAGCTATAATGTGTTCAGAGCAGAAAATTTCAACATTCTAAAGGTATAATAAATAATCAGATGAGCTGATTCTTTACAGACACATTCTGGAGACAAGAAAGACTTATCTTAATTCTGAAAAAGGGATACACTCCATAAAAAGTGGTAGCTTCAAATGAAATAATACAATTGAAATTAAATTTAAATAAACTTTTACATTCACCCATCTGAAAACTTTACTAATTCGCCCCACCTCCAGTAACCTTACAGTACATAATACACTCAAAAAAAAATGTTGAATGAACATGATTTAATCCTGGCACCCTTTATGCATCTAATCCAATCAAGTAAACCTGAACTGCTTTGAACATGTTGTATGAACCCAAAGCACATTTGTAGATAAAACATGGTTTCAATGTGTCAGTCTAACTTCTTTGCAACTAATTGACTCAATGTTTGTATTGTGTTATTCTACTTAAAATGATTCTAATTTACTCAATGTAACACTAAAGCTTTACATTAACAAAATTATGTCTTAGAAAGTAAATTTCTTGTTCAATATTGTTGTTTAAATTCATTCATTCATTTTCTTGTCAACTTAGTCCCTTTATTAAAAAAAAGCGGAATGAACCGCCAACTTATCCAGCAAGTTTTTTACGCAGCGGATGCCATTCCAGCCGCAACCCATCTGGGAAACATTCACACACACACTACGGACAATTTAGCTTACCCAATTCACCTGTACCGCATGTCTTTGGACTGTGGGGGAAACCGGAGCACCCGGAGGAAACCCACACGAAGGCATGGAGAACATACAAACTCCACACAGAAACGCCAACAGAGCCAAGGTTCGAACCAGCGACCTTCTTGCTGTGAGGCGAACGTGCTACCCACTGCGCCACTGCCTCGCCCTGTTGCTTAAATTACATTATTTAAATGACAATACTATGAAGCAAGATTTAAAATTAAGTAAATCAACACAAAAAGGACAGAAAACATGTTTTATATATATATATATATATATATATATATATATATATATATATATATATATATATATATATATATATATATATATTTCTTTTATTATAACCAATCACATTTAAACAAATTTCTTCTTTAATATTCTGATACAAAATGTTATATAATATTCAAAATTGTAATATGTAATATAAAATGTATAAGGTACATTTAGCCAACAAAATAACCTTGGCTCTTAAGAAAACTGATCTCCAAGCAATACCTGTAGGACGTTAACATCATTTTTTTTCCAATTGAGTTTAAACAGCTTTCTTCACTTTGGTACTCCTATTCAAAATGTAAAAGTATAAAATGTATAGGAAACATATAGCCAACAACATAACATGCATAACATTCAAGCTCTTGGGAAAACCAATTCCCAAACTGTGCCGAAAACACGCGGTGATACTTCTTGTTGTTGTTTTCGTATAGTGACATCCAAACGCACTACCGCCACCTACTGATATGTGCGAAGTGACTCTCCAGAGTGAGAGTTGTCGATTTGAAGTGTTTCAGTCTCATTGAATCAACATGTTCTGATCTAATTCATTGGATTATTTCTTGATTCAGTTTTAAATAACATAAATTAATCATTTAACATACGTAAACTTGATTTGTTCTTTTCAATCTGACAAATTTTTATTTTGTAAATCCAATACATGCCTAGTTGATTTTTTTTGAGTGCTATACATTTGAAATTTGTTAGCCCTGTGTTCTTAAATGTAAATATAACTGTATTCTGAATTTGGTTTTGAATGTGCTAGCATAGATGTGCTTTGCTCTTTATTTCTTCATTTGGTCTTTTAAAGCTCTCTCAAACTGAATTCAGCAACAGAAGCCCAGACGTCGACTGTCTGGGAAAAGAGCCAGTTACTCTCCAGAGAGGCACTTCTCTGGCCACAAGATCACCATCCGCAACATAAAGATGATGTCTGAGGGGGAGAAATGTGACAAGTCATTCTAGGTTATTTGGACTACTGATGGGAGTAATATCAGGCGCCTGGCGAAACTGAATTGAGAACATAAACAACATGTTTAGAAAGGCTTCTGTGTTCTGTATTGATCCACTGGGCTTTAGCAGGAATGGACTGAACGATAAACACAGCCATTAATTGGTTAATTGGTTTTTCTGACATCGCTGTTTGTGTCTTATCGTTGGACAAAGACTGATGAAAATCTCTGCAGGTGCCGCGAATAGAAGACAATCCATCTCTCAGATTTGTCAGATTCATTACCGAAGCATCTGATAATGGCAGGGGGTCTTAATGAGAGATTATATCAATGTTGCCTTCAAGATTATACTGTGCTTGTTTTATAGGCTCTGGCTTTTTTAATATATATACACTGTAAGCCCGGACAGGTTGATTGAACTTAAAAAATTTATGGAAACTCGCTGCCCTAAAAAAGCTAATTTCGTCTTGTTGAAAAAACAATACTTTTTAAGTTTATTGTACTTAAGATTTCAAATGCATTTGATTAAATATTTAGTTGACTGAAATAAAGGTTTTTAGTACAACACTATTGAAATCTTAGGTACAATAAACCTAAAAAGTATTGTTTTTTCAACAAGACGAAATTAGCTTTTTTAGGGCAGCGAGTTTCCATAAATTTTTTAAGTTCAATCAACCTGTATAAACTTAAAACATAAAATCTCGACCTGAATGTTATGACAGAAATAATTTTAACCTTAGCTATTCACAATAAATGATTTAATGAAAATACCCCTAATTACAAACAAGGACAAAGAATAAAAATTAACTTTACACTTTTTAAAAAATCATTTAGAAATATCACTCCGAAACAAGTGACAAAACAAGAAAATGCCTTGTATAACAATTAGTCAATATTTATTGTTATAAATCTTATTTTTACAAACATTTTTACAAACATATCCAAATAATAAACAACCACAGGATATTATTACATTGTAACATTATGGAATATTTACACTTGCCAAAAACTAAAGCATAGTTTTAATTTTTTTTATCTCACAGTTAGGACAGCAAGCCTGAAGGAACATGCCTTTTCTGTACCAGTTTACATGACAAGTTGATTTTTAACAGCCAGAATCTTACCCTTCAGCTTCTTCTTACCCAAACTTGTTGAATAAAAAGGAGGGTATTGTCCATGCATTTTGTGTAGCCTAGGTGCAGTGCATAGGTTGATCCAAAAAGACACTTGGCCTGGGGTATATTGTCTATATTGTCCATTACAACATTTCCCTCCAAGATGATTCCCACAGAGGATGGGTGGAGGTGGAAGGACAGGGGTTGCAGAGCCACATCTTCATTTTCTCGGTTAAGAATTCCAACGGGCACATGTTGATTTGAGTCTCCATCATCTGAAGCCGGACAACAATAAATAGATAACATAAATATATCTTAGAGGTGTACATTTGATTTTAATATATATTAATTGTATGTAATGTTTTTTAGTTGTATGCAAGCATAATTTGTTAATTGTATACCCAAACATATCCAGTATTCAATGATATATAAAATATAAAAATACTACAAAATATTTTTGTATACAAGTCATTGCATACAGCATAAAAAGATTTGATATAATTAAATTACTAAAGATTTTATGTTATTCTACTTATCATTTTAGAGTTTCAAAGGAGTTATAAAATGAATTCAAATTGAACATTATTCTATTTATTAATGAACTACAATAAGACATTGCTTGGGTGATTTATTTATTGTTATTGCTAACATAAATGCACATTAAGAAACAGAATGCAAAAAAAAACTTAGATTAATATACAAAAACATTTATTAATGATACTTACAAAACATGCTTTGAAGAACTGTTGGGTCATCACCAACAACTACTGGAAGCACTCAAATGGCAACACATGGCATGTCAGTGAGGTCAGAGGCCTGAGGTGTTGCAGAGAAACAACATTGTATCATTTGTCAACATGAGTGAAAGGGCATTTTCATGTATTAAAATTTAGTGTCTGTTTCTGAGGATTTCTAAAGTAATTATATAAATTTCAGAATTCAGCACACAATGGCATCAATTTATATCAAAGGCAGGTACAAACAATGGCATACACAAACCTTGATACTTTGTAGAAGATAAAATTTGTCCTGTGAATCCTCTCTTTGACCTGAAGATCTGAATCAGCTGTGGGCGGTGATGATCAAGAGACCAGTATAATTCTTGCTTAAGATTCCTTCACACTATCTGGTTGAATTCTTGATACACCTGTAGTAGTAAAATACAAAAAGTTCATTAACATCAGAGAAATGTCAAAATTAAACAACTGTCAAATTAGCATGTTATCATGTTTAACAATACTGTACTCGTTTAATTACAAATGCATTCCTGATATATGCATGGAAATGGCTGGCTTTTTGCATAGCTCCCATGTTTAAATCTGCAATGTTTTAATAAGTACCATCTTTTGTCACAAGCAAATGAGCAATACTTACATTTTCATCTCATCCTGGTTGGCCTTGCTTTGATCTTTCTGCAATCTACAGTTACAAAAATATACATTAGATTACTAGCTGACAAAACACATTTACATATTTTGATCTGTTATCTCCAAATTTCCCAAAAACAGCTATTGTTAATCAAAAGAATTAGAGAGCTACAGTCAATTATTTATGTAGCTTTCATTCTAATTAACTGAAAATTCACTTGCTAAGACTGATGAGCACGAGGTTGCATATCTTTAAAAACTGCCAACTAACATGAATTCGTATTTCCGAAGAAAGGGGCAAATCTCAATGTATTCTAGTCAGTTAATACTTCACTTACAGAAAAAAAACGTTAAAAACAGCTCAGGTTAATGTTATGCTAAACATCTGACGATACATAACCACCACTGAAAAAATAATCATTTTACACAACAGATAACGCGGATGACTCATCGAATACAGCATCAATATTAAACTTTATACGTGACGACCTCATAAAGCATGTTTTCACGTACAGTAACTGTAACGTTAGTTATATAGATGAAATGCGGCGGCCGTGATCGGTTATAACGTGGCATAAATGAACACGCTAACACAGGCAAAACTTACATTAACTTTTTTTTACATAATATATGGTCGATATCATGATCCTATTATGCACGTCTTTGCACTTTTTACGTCTTAGAGCTGTATGGCAATGGCGGTTGCGATTGACCGGAACAATAACATGATCCTAACGTCGGACACAGCTTAATCTTACATGTGGTTTTCTTGCTAACGGTTACATACTTTGTTTATTAAAGGAAAACAATGTGGACTGTTTGAGACTAAAGTATGAAATCGTACTCACAGTGATCAGCAGCCATTAGAAAATGCGCGCTCACTCTGTATTCACCAGTGACGTCAGCCCAAAGTCAAAGAGCCAATCACATTTCCCCTTGCACATCACTCCTTTACCAATGGACTAAAATAAGCTTTATTAAGTGCATTCAATTTAAACATTCCAGTAGAATCAAAAATATCATGCAAATCGTACAATAAACTAAACAAATTGAGTAACTGAGCAAAAAAGTTGGTATTTATGTTTATTGAATCCAAGTATTTTGAATTAATACAACTTTAGGGATAACAGTGTACAAAGAGTGTAATGTGTTAACGAGTTTAACTATCTTCACTGCAATTCATTGTTTTCTAAATTTTAGGGAACTTTCACACCTAGACTTTTGTTTCAAAACCTGTCCCGTTTGCCCTGTTAGCGCAGTTTATTTGGCATATGTGAATCCACCAATTGTGCTCGGATCCACGCCAAAACAATCGCGCCGAGATTGCATGGGTTTTCACCGGATGCTCCGGTTTCTTCACAATGCAAAGACATGCGGTATAGGTGAATTGAGTGAGCTGAATTGTCCATGGTGTGTTTGTGTGAATAGGAGTGTATAGGTGTTTCCCAGTGATGGGCTGCAGCTGGAAGGGCATCCGCTGCGTAAAACATATGCTGGATTAGTCGGTGGGTTATTCCGCTGTTGCAACCTCTGATTAATTAAGGGACTAAGCTAAAAAGAAATTGAATGAATGAATGTACAAAAAAACAACAACAGCACAACATTTCCTCTTCAAGCAAAGGTCTATGTTTAATGTGGCTCACCTTGGCAGCAAGCACAGCTTGAACTGTTTTGTTCTAATTGTTCTGACATTTTCTGAAATAATGTGCTGTGTAATATCAGGCTGCTTTTAGCACTTTCCAGAGTTCTTCTTTAGGTTTAGAGAGTCATATCTTTCTTTTTTTTTCTGTTCAGGTGATCTTACACTTTCTCTATAATATTCAGGTCTGGACCCAGTGGAGGCCATTTCATGACCTGTTTCATCAGCTGTTTTCATTCTCCAAATAGGATTTCACTGCAATTTGCAGATCATTTTCATGCTGAATTTTCAACTATCACTGAAGTCCTTTCCAGAAGGAATGGCATAATGCAGTGGTTCTCAAACTTTTTTTTGTCAAGTACCACCTCAGAAAAAAATTGTCTCTCCAAGTACCACCAAAAATTAGCAGTATTGAAATACAGTACCGTAGTAGGCCCAGTAAAGCAGCTACAACTCTGCACAGTTAAAAAAACGTCACAGATTACCTCGGAAATATAGGCTATATGTCATAAACGGCATATTATATTCATCATTTTTGATAAATTTTCAAATGTGTGTAGCATGAACATGACATATTTCATTCCTCCGCGTACCACTAGAAGGAAGCCTGCGTACCACTAGTGGTACACGTACCACAGTTTGAGAACCACTGGCATAATGGATTAAAACTGTACTTTTCAACCTTCACAGTTTCATTAACTCAGACAACATTTGTAACAACCAATCGGCAACATCCCGCTCTCCTTCATGAAGCTAATACGGAAATAACTGAAACTGTAATTCATCGAAATTCTGTTAGTCCTGGCTCCATAATAGAGCACATTTCTATTGACCCCAATGTTAAAATGGCCAACTTTACAGAAGAAAAAATGTGTTTACAGCAAAAATTATTTTGGTGTATAAAGCTAATGTTACCCTTCAAGACAACTGTTAAGGGGGTGATGTTTTTTTATTTATAGCTCATCCATTTCATTTATATTAAGATAAATTAAGTCTGCTTAATTAAGGGCGTGGCCAATTGAGTGACAGCTTTAAAAGACTAAACACATCATTAATAAAGCATACAGTCGAGCACAAGTGTTCAGAACACAAACAAATGTGGTAATGAAGTAAGCGTTTCTTCGAAAGAAAAACAAGCAGGCATTTGTAGCTTCACTCACACTCTGCTTCTTTGCCCTTTTTTGGTTCCCCCCATGGTTGACACGATTACATGTGAACAAAATGGCGTCGGTTGGCCACGCCTACTTGTAGCTTCATTTGCACTATTTAGAAACCAATGGGTGATATCCCAGACACTACATTAAGATCTTTTACAGTCTATGGTAACAACACTGGTACAAATACAGCTCAAACTATGAAATAGCATCTCTCCAACATTCTTTCGGAATCTTAAACGATTAAACCAAGATAGTTCAAGCTCCAACCTAACCTAACTCCTCTCCTAACAAACCACATATTAACTGAAAGATGATGTATTTACCCTGTATAAATCTCAATAATAAAAAATAAAAATAATAATAAAAAAATTACATTTATAACAACAGATTTAAAGTTGGCCTAAAACAATTGCACAGTACTGTATATATATATATTTTTCACAACAGCTAACAGCACTGACTTCGATTTTATTTTTAGAACCTTGATTTTAGTTAAAATCTTTAAAACTTATCTTGAATAGCTTAAATAGTTTAACGTTGTTTTTCACTTCTGGGAGAACTACCCCTTTAACGTTGATTAAATATCAACAGTTCATCCACAGCTATAGTAAAAACCACAATCATGCACAGTCTCCGTTTTGATGGTGAATGCAAATGAGCAAACCTGACCTAATCAAATGATAAAATGAAGTGTCCCATCTGATATGACGGGGTGAACCCTGCAGACGTGACAGCAGTTTTGATATCAATCCGTCTTGACTGATGAGGTGAAATCAGGCTAATTGAATTCAGGCATTAATCAGCAGGTTGTTTAAGTGAAGCTGGCATGATACGAGTTGGCTGAAACCCTTTGCACATCTCCAGCGGTTTCAGGGGGTAAAGTCAGGTCTAGTGGAGAAAAACAACTTGAGCCTTTGCCATTTTTGAGGTGTCTTGCATGTCGTGTCCTCTTGACGCAGGATTAAAGTGACCCACATACAGCAGAACAGATGGCAGGAACCGCTGGCAGATCACAGTCCTGCCCTGATCAGACTCAGAGCTGTTGTTGTCCAGCTGTGCACGTCTTGTGTTTTTGCACCAGAGATGCATTGAAGCTCTAATCAACAGTCATTGATGTCCTGCATATTTAGTCTGGCTTTATCTGGGCTAGTCGTTTCTTCTCACGGCGTTTACATGTTGCAAAAATAGATACACGTAAAGTCACAGAAACGCATGCTTTCGAAAGTTTTTTTCTAAGGTTTCATAATTTAGTTACCCTTATGTTGTTCAAAGCATGTCTTACTAATATGTGTGTGAATTGAAATTAATGTAATGTATGAATATATAAAGAGGAGGCACAATGGCTCAGTGGTTAGCACGGTCACCTAACAGCAAGTAGGTTGCTGGATTGAGTCCTGACTGTGCCAGTTGTAATTTCTGTGTGGTGTTTGCATGTTTTCCCCCTGTTCATGTGGGTTTCCTCTGGGTACTCCGGTTTTCCCAACAGTCCAAAGAAAGGCAGTTTAGGTGAATTGAATGAACTGAATTGGCCGTAGTGTATGAGTGTGTGTCTGAATGCGAGAGTTTATGGGTGTTTCCCAGTACTGGGTTGTGGCTGGAAGGTCATACGCTGCATAAAACATATGCCAGAATAGCTGGCGGTCAAGCCGAAAGAAAATGAATGAATAAATAAACATAAAAACATGTATTTTAAGATATTTTATACAATATATCTTTTAATTGTAATATTGATCAAATTTAAAATAATATAATGAGGGATAAAATGTTAGAATGAACAATAAAATGATGGAATGAATGATAAGACAACAGAATGAACAATAAAACAATAGAATGAATAATAAAACGATATAATGAACGATATGACGAATGATTTTTATCGTTCATTCTATCATTTTATAGATTGTTTTATCTTTCATTCTATTGTTTCTATCGTTCGTTCTATCGTTTTATCATATTTTATTGTTTATTCTGTTGTCTTATTCATTCTATCATTTTATTATTCGTTCTAATTTGTTCTAATTGTTTAATTGTTTATTCTATTGCTATCATTAGTTCTATCGTTTTATCATTCGATCTATTGTTTTATTATTCATTCTATTGTTATCATTCGTTCTATCGTTTTATCATTTGTTCTATCGTTTTAATATTCGTTCTATTGTTTTATCTTTTGTGTTCTATCATTGTATTGTTCATTCTAACTTTTTATAATTTGTTATGTCATTTTATCGTTCTTTATAGTGTTTTATCGTTCATTCCGTTGTCTTTTTATTCGTTCTATCATTTTATTTTTTGTTCTATTGTTTTGTCATTGTTCAATTGTTTTAGCATTAGTTTTGCTTTGGTGTTCGTTAAGTTGCTTTATTGTTTGTTCTTTTGTTTTAACATTTGTTATATCGTTTTGTCAATCGATTAATTGTTTTATTGTTCGTTCTATTGTTTTATAGTTTGTTTGGTCATTTAATCATTTGTTCTATTATTATATCTTTCTTTCTATTGCTACTTCTATAGTTTTATCTTTCATTCTTTTGTTTTAACATTCTATCATTTTTTCGTTCTATTTTTCTATTGTTTGTTCTATTGTTTTATTGTTCGTTCTATAATTTTATCGTTTGGTTTATTGTTATCATTTATTCTATGGTTTTATCAATCCTTCTATCGTCTTATTGTTCGTTCTATCATTTTATTGTTTTTTCTATTGTTTTATCGTCCTTCTATCATTGTTCTATCTTTCGTTCTATTGTATTTATGTTTTATCATTTATTCTATCGTTTTGTCGTTGGTTTTATCTTTTATAGTTCATTCTATCATTTTATCGTTCATTTTATTGTTCGTTCTATTATATTATCATTCTTTTTACTATTTATTCTATTGTTTTATAGTTTGTAATATCGTTCTAGCACTGTATCATTTGTTCTATCTTTTTATTGTTATATCGTTTCATTTCTCATTTTATCTTTCATTATACAGTATTGTTTTATCGTTTGTTAGATATCTTCATGATTTTTTCGCTCAGTATTTTATTTTATTGTGTTTTTTATCATTTTATAATTTGTTCTATCAATTTATCCCCTACAGATTCAATATTAGAGTGAGACATGAAAAACATTTTGTGTTAAATATCCTTTTAACGTTCTCAAATCACCGACACAAGCATAAGATAATCTTATTTATCTTATTGAATATTGAAGATAATCTGTTTTGATTACCCTTCATCCCTACATGATATGAAGCAATTCAGAAAACCTTTATTATACAGGTTATTACTAGCAAAAACAAATACATCCTTTTCTTTTTATTTGTTCATTTTCATACTGCATGCTCTGTAGTTTTGTCTTTATTATATTTAAAAGACAAAAGTATACATTACCATGAGCTCGAAAGGAAATCGTTGAGTACTTAAATGTGGAAATTGTACATGTATCTCTTGTTTAATAAAAATGTATGAAAAGTATATATTTCATAAGCAAACTGCTTTATAATGAAGATGGATGATGCCATCTCACTGATGCTCTTGATATATACGTGCATTTTAATGCACAACCTCAAATGCGTAAAAGAAAAGTGCAGACTGTCATCATAATCTAATGCAAACAAGAATGTGCTTATTTAGTATGCTTATCAGGTTTGCTAATATGAAACATGTTTTGGCTCCAGAGCTATATTTATATTTAAAATTAATGCATGTGTTTCTTTTTCACACTTTAACCCTGAGCGTCTAAAAAAAATAAAAACAGGAACATTATCCTTTCATTATCCTGTCAAACACTCATAGAGATTTTCAGTACATTTGCCTTATAAACTGAATTAATGCAATGAACAAAATAAAATGTATAAGCAGAATGAGTTTTTTTTCTTCAGCCACAGGAATCTAGTGATGTTTTCCAAAGAATAAATTACGTAAATTAGTATCTTTCTGTTTAATGCTTTAAGATTCCAGCTAATCAGCAACTAAAGACACAAACATTAAGGCTGAATGCCCTTTAAACTTCTTATGGTTGTTAAATTAGTATTTTTGTTTAAATTTTATGTAAAAGACAATGTATTAGAATTACAACAGGAAATACTGCATTAAATGAAAGCAAAAATAAAATCAAGTAGCAGTGTTGTGAATTATGCAAGCATGAAACCACTATAAAGGAGAAATCTATAAAAACAGACAGTTTAGATCATTAGATATGTAAATATCAAAGTAATAAACACATTATAACTGTCTAAATGATACAAGAGATTGTATACAATATGGACAACACTTTATAATAACTTAATTCATCATTGTCAAGCATTAACTCTACATTAGTAGACTCTACATTAATAGCAAATACTCTACATTAATAGACATTGGTAAGCAGTTTATAACTACATCAACAATTGCTGCATTATTAACTTATAAGCACATGTATAATGTGCTTAATGATTGTATTTCCATAGTTTGTTAATGAATATTTTTCAATGCTAAATTAAGTACTGCAGTATTTACAATAGACAGTAGGAGTAGTAGGTGTTTTTTAACATCATCCTGAGTAATAAAGTAAATGATTATTAAGCTATTCAAATTAACACTTCTAAATCTTATTATTCAGCTTTATTAACAAAACGTCATGCAGCTTCGTCACCTAACCTTATATGACTACATATGAATGCATTAATAAAAAGTTAATTATTAACAAAGCATGAACATACAATCATTAAGCACATTATACATCTATAGAGTATACATAATTTGAATAATATAAACATCATTACGTCATCACATATGTATTAGGGCTGCACAAAATTGGAAAAATCTGACTTTGCGATATTTTACTAATTTTTTTTTGTGATATGTCTTGTGATATACTGTATCTACAGTTTTACCAAATGATTTAATAGCGCTATTTCGAAAGAATTTATAGTCAACTTTTATTTTCAACTTTTTGCTATTAGTAAACCATTTACTTTTGTTTCAATTAACTAACTCCTAATATTCTGTTTATTACTCTATATTAGGGACGTTTAGATATTGGGTTAGGGATGTAGAATCAGATCATGCTGAATTTTTAGTTTATAAATAATAATGAACTCTGATATCTCCATAACATGCATGTTAATAAGCAATTATGTAATAGTGAGCATTGGTCCCTGAAGGGTTACCAAATGTATTGATTTTGATTGATTGGGAAGATTCTGTAGGAAAGTAAATGATTCATAATAATAGACAAATTAAAAGCACATATAAATACAATAAAGCAAAGATGAAGGTGAAATAAGCTGTGCATCCTTTGTGGTTTTGTACATATAAATGTAAACATTACACTGCAAAGTCTTTACTGTAAAAAATAATGCAGTAAAATTATTCTTTATTAAACTTCCAATTGGCAAAGGGTCTTATGCTTGAATACTTTAATCTCTCTCAAGCCTTAAAAACATGCAAACTATAAAAATGCACTCTATTTTAGTTAACTTTTGCTCAAATATAATCCTAATTCAACATAGCATATCTGTGCGATGCAACTATTACGAAAGCATACATTGCAATATCGATGCTGCAATGATATATTTTGCAGCCCTGATATATATATAAATATATATATAAATGAGAGTGAGAGCAAAAGAGAGATTGTTAAAGTTAGTTTAATAGGTAAATAAATGCACTTTTTACTATATTTTTGGCAGTATAATCTAAATAGATTGCATGAGAAGTGTTAATATTGGTCTTGTCAGGAAAGGATTGCAGATGTCCTTTTATTTTTAATAGCCTGATATTGAGCTGCCTGAAAATGCTTGAAAGCTAAAACCATTTCATTCGACGTTTCTACAATAGATTTTAATGGAGCTCTACTTTTCACGTTAGTCTTATTCTGTAAAAACCCACGACAAGATAAACATAAAACATAGATAAAAAAAAAAGAAATCAATTAACATCTGATATGAACGCTCGATCTGGCCGAGAGGACAATTAAGATGAAGGGTAATTAACCTTCTCTCCGGATGTTGAGATCAATACTTGAATGATGCTTTTGCTGTAAAAGCTTACAGTGTAAAATGGGTAATCATATTGACTTCTGAAGCAGCTGCTGGAAGCCAGAGATTTTCCAGCTCTAATTAATTGTGAAAACTCTATAAGCTTTCCCCTGAGAGCATGCAGCATCAAGTACCTTGTTTAAACTGAAATAATATAAAATTCATAATATAAAAAATAATATATATATATTGCTTTTTGACTACTGGAATTCAGACTCCGCTTTTATTGCCATTTGGACTGCCTTCTTGTTTGTTTGACTTTGCCCGTTCTCAACTATGATCTTTTCTGTGAATAATGTTTGCTGTTTGTTTAATAAACCTCCAGAATTTGGATTTACTCTGCCTCCATGTAGTCACCTTTGGCTCCCTCACAATGATGTTACATTTAATATAACCTATAAACCAAACTTTAACAATCTCTCTCTCTTTTTCACTTTCGCTCTCTCCCTCTCATATATATATATATATATATATATATATATATATATATATATATATATATATATATATATATATCAGGGCTGCACAATATGTCATTGCAGCATCGATTTTGCAATGTATGCATCTGTAATAGTCACATCGCAAAGATATGCAATGATGAGTTTTATATTTGAGCAAAAGTGGCAGTTCAGAACACGATATAACCACAATAGAGTGCAATTTTGTAGTTTGCATGTTCATTCTGCTGTAGCAACTCCGAATTAATAAAGGGACTAAGCCGAAAAAAAAAAATGAATGAATGAATGAATGAATGAGTACAGTCATTTCTCCTTGTATCATTCCATTGTTATCACACATAACTATTTTAGATTTTTTTGTTTGTTTGTTTTGAATTGTTTAGTTTTTTTTTAACCAAAATCTGGTTCAAATCCACCTCAACAGCTCCTTTAGAAATATTATTCCCAGTTAAAAAAAGTTTTCCCCCACCGTGTGTGTACTATATATTATATAGTGTTTTCTAGAAATGGAATAGTGGTCACCTCCCAGCAGACACAGGAAGCCAAAATGATGTCACATTGACGTTGTACTCCAACGTCGTGGGAACGTTGGATTTTGTTCGGATATTAAAATTGGGTTGATGTCAGAGCCCAACATCAGGTCGACATCAATGTCCAATCTAAAATCAACCAGATATCAAAATCTAATCATGTTAAACCTTGATGTTGTGTAGACGTTACCACTATGACATCTATCAGACGTTGGGTTTTGGTCACTTTCCATCACAACCTAAAATCAACCAAATATCAATGTAATTTGACGTTGTTTTAGGACATCATAATAACGTTGTCCTCAGACGCTGGCTAGACAATAAATTTTGGTCACCTGACCTAAATCTAACCTAATATTAGGCTTATGATTTTGTGTTCCTGCTGGGCTATGTCTATTGGTCTATATCAATCCTGAATCTTCCAAATGTTGCAATTTTGAATAATAATGCAAATATTATGAATCTATTTTTGAGTTGTATCATCAGCCTGCAGATATTACTTTTTTTTTCTTGAGTATTATTTACTTTTATGTAACTCTGCATTTTCCTAGTCAATCATTACAACTGGTGAATTAATGTGGAACAGCAGCCCCAGTAATTTCCATCATGGCTATTATTTATTTTCTGCTCTCCTCCGCTCCTAGAAATAATTAACAATGTGTCTTTATAATTTCTGTTTTATACAGTCAGCCTAAAAATAGACGTCCGAAATCCCAAGGTGGTTGGCAAAAGGCCTGAAGTGGATTGACTGAGCTCCACACATGAGATCTGTTGAGGCTGGCAGTGCAATCCTTCAATCTGAGAGCCACAGCTGATGCATTCATTAAAGTGAGCTGATTCTCTTCATGCATGAATATGAATGTGTCTGCGCTGTCAGGTCAGCAATCTAAAGCCATCAATGATACTCTTGCTGGTTTGTTCAACTAATTGCTATTGAGCAAGAAGACATGTGATGTTCACATCTCTTGCTGAATGGGTGATTTTATAGGTATGGGTCAATTTATTGGATAGAGGAAGGAAGCCAGGGGAGTTTGTGTACAAACACTGCAGGTGTGATTTCAGAAGGGCAGTCTAGTCTTAACCTTAGATTTCCTTTTCCTAATAGGTTGTTTACTCAATTACTCACTTTCCTTCTGCTTAGTCCCTGATTTATTTCAGAACCGCCTATTACTCTGGCATACGTTTATGTGACGGATGCCCTTCCAGCCACAACACATAGGTTGTTTAAAGTTTGGGGGGTGAATAAAGGGTCACACTTTACCTAATATTTCACTTCACAATCTACAAAGGGAATTGATTCATGTGCTATAAAAACATCTGTAACACTTTACAATAAGATTGTATTAGTTCATGTTAGTTCATATATTCACTAACATGAATAAACAATTAACAATACATGTATCACATTATTTATTCTTGATTGTTTGTTATTACAAGACTGTCTGGAATACCTGATTTTGATTGCAACATTCCGAGGTGTTATTCCGAGATAACAACCGCTAATTGTCACAGGTTTATCCGAGAACTTTGACCATCAGTGAATATAATCAAATGCATGTTATATCTGCATTCAAATGTATCTGCTTGTCATGCTGTGCTTTTTGAGTGTTTGATGCTGTCTTGTTAATGAATAATACGTAGTTTAGTATATGCTTTATTCAGCTGGTTTTGTTTTTGTTCATTTTGGTTTTTTGACTGTTTGGTGCAAACTTGTGACTGAATAATGCACAGTTTAGTGTAAACTCTATCAGTTTTTTAAAAAGAGTTGTTTTATTAAAGAAAAATAGCTGTGCAATAAGCAGGATAAAACTCATTAAGGACAGTTTTTTCACAGAATAAAGCCTTTCAGTCTTATCCAACAGCCAACCCAGGCTCATTATTGATACGTATCCCTGTATACATTTCTGGACACCGTGAAATACATCCCAGGAGGTAGGTTTTTTTGCAGTTTTGGATTTCGCGAATCCACCGGTGGCCGCAAATCTATCGCAGGTGCCATTCGCGCCTGCTCTTCTCACATAAATCCATCAGAGGCCTTTGTCTACTGACTGACTGACTGACAAATTGACCAGCAGACTGATAACACTGTCCACCCCCTTCCCTAAACCTAACTGACAGTGTTTTAAAAAGCAATCTAGAAAAAGAAAAGCCCTCGTGGCCGCCTGATTTCTTATCAAGTTTTAGGTTTTTACCCCATTCTCACCCTGTTATTTAATTGTTTATTTATTTATATATATTTTTTTTGTCTTTTGTTTTACCTGCTTTCTGGAACCAATTTTTGCTGGACTCAAACCCCGTCCTCATGGACAACTCCTCCCGCGTTTAAGTCCGCCGACATATATGGCGAGCTACTGGGCAAACTGTTACCAGCGGGAACATCGTCCACACTGAAAAAAGCTGACAGCTGGTAGCAGGAATAGAAACAGAAGCTGTTAACAGCATCATACCACCCTGCAGCGTTTTAAAGTAATGCAGCCATATGTAGCTCTGGCTACATAATTCTCGCTCTCCAGAAAAGTATACGGGGGTACAATCTCACATTGAACCTGTGTTGCCAACTGCCCTCCACTTTGTGTCAATAAGGTGTCAGGATTTATTCTGCGATAACTCCTGAATTGACTTGATCACTAACTTAATGAAAACAAAATTGTTAATTCTTAGTTCATGTAAACTCAAGGTGTTTTAAATAATGTTAACAAGAATGAAATTAGATTGTAAGACAGATGCTGACTGACGGACCGATATAGCCCAATGTCAGATGTCTTTATGTGCTTTTTATGGGTTATATGTAGGGCCAGACAGAATCTGCAGACATGTTTTTTTTTTTTTTTTTTTTTTTGCTATTTCAGCACAGAATTTTGTTCTGTGGATTGTAATGATTTTGGCAGTATTGGAAATATAAACTTATCGTGTATCACATTTTTTCGAAAATTATTATTATTTTATTTTATTATATATAAGTTTTTAACTTTTATTTAAACAAAGCAAGTCTTTCATATAATAATAGATCTACTAAAAAAAAACAGAAAATATTAATTTACAAACTCTATTGTAAATAAATCATATGAACATTTTTATTTCTTCATTCATTCATTTTCCCCCAGCTTGGTCCCTTATTTATCCGAAACGCTTTTGAACGTTTTACGTGGTGGATGCCCTTCCAGCCACAACCCACCAATGGCAAATAAATATTTTCATATTAGTCAATATTACTTACTTACTTACTCCCAGGGCTGCATTTAGTCGCACCATATTGATGTCTCGTAACATCTAATCTTTACGAGGTGGGTTGTTAGCCCGACGTTTAACCCCCAACATGGAGGACCAGGACATAGACACATACACTACAGACAATTTAGCTTACCTAATTCACCTAACCCATGAGAACACAGGGAGAAAACCCACGAGGACACAGGGAGAACATGCAAACTCCTCAAAAAAATATTAACTGACCAAGCTGGGGCTTGAACCAGCAATCTTTTTGTTGTGAGGCGTCAGCACTACTCACTGTGCCACCGTGCTGCACATTTACATACGTATATAAATAGACTCAATAATTGGTCACAAATCTGTGGAAATCTGCTTATTTCTGCACGCACATATTCCGTGTGGGCCTAGTTCTGTGTGAGGGTATGCACAGATTCTGCAAAATCCCTGGCAGTGTGAATGAACCAAAATCCAACAATTCCCTGAACACATTATCCATGTATTCTTCAGAAGCTTGATATACAGAATAGCTGGCTTTTGCAGTAGACCTGAGCAACTGTTTTTCACAGTGAATGGCAAAAGCCTCGTGACCCATTCGAAACGAAAAAAACAAACATTCCAGCTGTCTTCCCAATTTCAGATACGCACGAAAGGAGCCATTTACATCCCCTTTCGGGCTGTGTTTTCATAGCCGGCATGTGATTTCATTAGAGCCCCGGTGCCCTGCAGAATGAAGCCGAGCTCACGATTGCAAATGATCACATTGCCGAGCTCCGTTTCCCACCAGATGTGTTTCTCCGCAGACTCACAGAGCAGTCAGCTAGAAAACTAGCAGCAGGTGTCAGCCCGAAACCGCTGCGTTTGTGTATGAATGCGCGTGGGAGAGACAGAAACCTGAAGAGCGAAAGAGAAACCCAAGTCCTGCGGGGAGTCTGCATTTCTCCATTCTCCCAGTTGGCGTCTGTCATCACAGCTCTCATGGGATGTAACAGCTCATTGTTTACCTCTTTTGTTTTCATAACTCTCTCCATAACTACCTGTTTTTATGTAAAACCTGGGAGCAGGCTTCATTGCGCTCCCCTGCCTGAAAAACCATTTGGAAACTTTAATGGAGTTCATTTGCGGATCGCTCCTACAGGCCATGGGCATCTTTGCATGAACGTTTCATCACAGCTTCTGACAGCAGGCTTTTGTCTCCTGTTAATTGATTTACAGGCTGAGCTGAATACGCACTTGTGTACGCAAGCAGAATGCAGACGACCTGACTTGATTCCCAATGGATTTTTCGTAGAGGCAAGACAAGGCTGCAGCTACATTTACAATAGACAGAGGTATGAGATGTATTGGCTGACCTCTAAGCCTGGATCTGTAGCAATTTTAATAAAAACATAAATAAAATAAACAAACATAAATCAATCAATCAATAAACAAATAAAATAAAAGTTTAAATATTTTTTTCCCAAAATGTTTTGCTTATTCAAAATATTTCATAATTAAGATGTTTTTTCACAAAAGATGGATAAAAAAAGATCAAAACTAACAATAAAGACGTGTATGGTACAAAATTATATTTTAAATACATTTCAAGTAAAATTGCATATAAAAAAAAATCCTAATTTATCATTTTCCAAAAATCTTAAATTAAATGACAATTTTTTTCTGATCATCAAATCAACATCTCATCTAATTTCTGAAGAATCATGTGACACTAAAGAATGCTTCAATATTACTCATATATAGCACTGTAGCACCTTACAGCAAGGTCGCTGGTTCGAGCTTCGGCTGGGTCAGTTGGGATTTCTGTGTGGAGTTTGCAAGGTCTAGTGTATGAGTGTTTCCCATTGATGGGTTGCAGTTGGAAGGGTGTCCGCAGCGTAAAACATATGCTGGATAAGTTGGAGGCTCATTCCGATGTGGCCACCCCGATAAATAAATTGACAATATATATAAAACAAAGTAGCCTTACTTTGTTACTTTAAAGGTATGGTAAGTTTGACACCTAGTGGTTGAACTAGCTATTGCACTCCTGGTTCAAAACGCACGCAAGCACAGGTTGCCAGATTAACGACATGATCATGAGTGTACCTAATGATCAAGCCTAAAGACTGATTTAACTTGTGTTCTAAATAAAAGCATTGGCACGCGATAGAAGGATGACTTTACATATTAAATTTTTTCATTCTAAATCTCGTGTAGTATGTTGTTACAGTATACAAGGTTATAATGTAAACCAAAGTTTAAATTCGTAATAAGTTTAAGTTTAACTTATTTGGTAAATTCTAACCACCTCATGTGGAACTTTTCATCCACGTCTCATTTCAGAGTCTGTTACTGTCCACTAGAGGTCGCATTTTGGTCGCGGACGCATGATTTGAGAGCCGTCATTACTGGATCAATAAAATACACTGTTTTCTGCCAAGGCAACCCAGGGTACTGAAATGTAATTGGCTGAACTGGCATTGGGCTGGTTAAAGGGACCAAAACCAAGACAGATGATCCAGCACGGAAAACACATTTTAAAGCGGAATATCTGACTTTAGCATTTTTTCTTTAAATAAACAAAAACGTTCACTTAGCATGTTTCTAAAATATCTGTGAACATATTATGGTATTTTTTATTTATTTATTTATTTTTTTGCTTTAGAAGAGTCAAAAATGTACATACAGCACCTTTAAATACTTAATTTATGTTTAAATGCATAAATAAATAAATACTACAGATACATAGTCTTGAAGAGCATGATAGAGAGAAAAAAATAAAGGTAAAGAATCAGACCAACTTTATTTCCGAGCTCACCTGCTGCCTACCAAGATGGTCTAATATACCCAAAGTATGTTATCTGTCAGTATTGCCATTCATCTCTATGGCAGCTTCTCGTTTTGCACGCACAGCTCCAAAACACAGAAAAGTCAGATTTATGGGAAGATACCGTGACTCCTTTTCTTTGTACCCTCATAGATTGAAACACCCCGGGGCCCTTTTCTCCTGTGCATCCACTTTTTTAATTCATATTTCTGTTTGAAATAAAAGGCTTTCTGGGGCATGTCATCACTAATCCCGCTGCGTCTGACTTCTCTCCCTCCACATCATTTGACAGAAAATGACATTATTCTGCTCTTTGAAATGCATCAATGTAGCCTGTGGAGTTTGGCTTCGTGCACAACACAATTAATGTACCAGGGTCCTTCAATCGGTTTGTTAATATAGATGCAAGCGGTTCCTTGAGTGGCCAAATTGAAAACCTGCTTTAAATAGAGATGACTGTTAAATAAATCCTTAAGATATGTCTTCAAATCCCCTCACAAATATGCATGAAAATACATTCCCATGAGCAGCCCCTCTTTAAGAATTAAAATGAGGCGCTAATTTTTCCGTCCTTGGGGCTGTTTGCACATGGAATTAACATCTGTTTTTGTCATCCAATCACAAGTGCACAACTGTTTTTACAGTTTGAGAGATGGAATAAAATGTGAGTCATTTAAAAGAACCAGATTCACTAGCAAACTACTTCAGTTTTGTAGGAAGTATGTCAAACATATTTTAGAGGGTGGGAAACTGAGCTAAGTGATTCAATGTTCATATGAGTTATCTAAAAGAATCAGACTGAATTGAAAAGTGTATTAGTTCTAGTAACATGAGCTAAATGCACAGAAGGGGTGTGACGGATCACGGTTGATTCATGATCCATATGGATCACAACAAACAGTTTGGAATGCACGTGACCCGTGGACAGTGGCGGTTCTAGTTTAAAGGGCACCTATGATGAAAAATCTACTTTTCAAGCTACTTGGACAGACATATGTGTAGATATAGTGTATAGACCGTCATATTAGAGTGATATAAACACACCCAGTCCTCTTTTTTTTTTAATTTAACAACATAAAAAGGGTGGACCGATTGGATGGTTTTCAGACCGACCACAACTTTAGGAGTGCGGTCCCCCCGCCCACCAAATAGATTGACAACTGCGCGTATTAACATGTCCTGGTAGTCATGTGTATAATCATATCAACAAGACCAGATGTGCGCAAAGCAACCAAAAATAAAAGGTCTGTTCACTTCGCTAGGATTATCAATCAACATTAAATGTGATCAAGAGTAAGTTTCAAATGTTTAAAGTGTTTTAAAACAGTGCACGTGTGTAATGAATGACAGCCATTTACTTCAACTTTACTTCATTAACACAGCCGCATTTCAGAACAATTATAAAAGGAGACGCTTCAATCACGGTTTGTGGACGTTAAATCAGGTTTATTTTGTACATTAACATAACAGATATCCATACAGCAGTGGAGATTAACCTTTATCCTGTCACATATGCCTGCAAAAAAAAAAACGCGCTCTGTCTGTGTGTGTGTGTGTGTGTGTGTGTGTGTGTGTGTGTGTGTGTGTGTGTGTGTGTGTGTGTGTGTGTGTGTGTGTGTGTGTGTGTGTGTGTGTGTGTGTGTGTGTGTGTGTGTGTGTGTGTGTGCGCGCGTGTGCGTGTGTGCGCGTGTGTGCGTGTGTCTGCTGCGCTGTGTGTGTGCGCGTGTGTATCTTTGTGTGTGTGTGTGTGTGCGCAATAGAAGACGCTTCAATCACGGTTTGTGGACGTTAAATCAGGTTTATTTTGTACATTAACATAACAGATATCCATACAGCAGTGGAGATTAACCTTTATCCTGTCACATATGCCTGCAAAAAAAAAAAACACGCTCTGTGTGTGTGCGTGTGTGCGTGTGTGTCTGTCTGCTGCGCTGTGTGTATGCGCGTGTGTATCTTTGAGTGTGTGTGTGTGTGTGTGTGTGTGTGTGTGTGTGTGTGTGTGTGTGTGTGTGTATGTGTGTGTGTGTGTGTGTGTGTGTGTGTGTGCGCGTGTGTGTGTGCCCGCGTGAACTTTGTAATGACATTGTGTGTGACTCATCGATGCAACTGCACAACAAATACTCATTGGTAAAGTTCTTACAGCAGTATTTCTCACAAACACTACATGAGATCTTCTTCCTTTAAGTCTGTCTGTTGTCTGACGTAACCGAGGGAGGAGATTAAGGCAGGCAGAAAGGCACGTAGAAACGGTAGGCGGGGAGGACTAGCCTTAAAGGCACAGTACGACAAACCCCCCCCCACCCCCCCCCCCCCCCCCCCGATATTGTTATATTTATTGTTCAATAACTATAACTATTTATTGATATTTTTACAGTAAGATATGGTAAATGATTCAGTGTTCAAGTCAGCCGTTTGAAAGAATCCAACTCAATTGCAAACTTCTTTATTTCTTTAACCTGGGATGTATCTTTAAAAAAGTACTTTACATGTAGAAGAAACCATTACCATTATTTATCTCTGTTTTTCTGCATAATCTTATAATTATTTGGGGAACTGCTTCATAAGTTCTTTGATTCACTGAACAAAACCGACTCCACGCACTGTATCAGTTATTAAACAAGCATTGCTCTCACTGACAGAAAGTACTGAAATATTGAAAAGCCGCATGATTAAACCGTATCAAAGCTACTGAAAAATGTAGTTAAGCTTATCTTTGTGATTGCATCACTTGAGCCGGTTGACAATAACAGATTTAAATGGGGTCTTTGTAAACCCACATAAAAGCGGAGGGTGACGAAAGTTTTTTATTTTATTTTTTTCTCACAGCACACAGACGGTTGAGTGGCTTCCGGACTTCCAGCTGTCCAAAAACCCAAACAAGACAATCAATTAAACAAGCACGCAGAGAAACCCTGCAGCGTCCTATCAAAATAAAGATGACTTTACCAGGCACAGCAGAGGACTAAATATTATACACAAAGGTCTCATTAATCTCCATTTGTTTGTATTGTAGAACGAGCAGGCAGAATGACCTTTAATAGACACCAGCAGTGATTGCGGAGTAATTAAACTGAGAATATAAGCCTTTGAATTTCTTACTGGAGTGTGGGGTTAACAGGGTGGCAAGCAAAATGATTCCAAATTTCAATTCAGTTTATTAACATCAATAGTTTTATACAGTTGAAGTCAGAATTATTAGCCCTCCTGAATTATGAGCCCCCTGTATATTATTTCCCAATTTCTGTTTAACAGAAGAAGACGTTTCTAAACATAATAGTTTTAATAACTGACCTTTTGTCTTTGCCATGATGACAGTACATAATATTTTACAATATATTTTTCAAGATACTAGTATTATTACTATTCAGCTTAAAGTGACATTTAAAGGTTTAATAGGTTAACTAGGCAAGTTATGGTAGTTAGGCAGATCATTGTATAACATGGGTTGGTTTTGTTGACAATTGAATACAAATGTGGCTTAAAAGGGCTATTAATATTGACCTTTAAATGGTTACAATGAAAATAAAAGCTGCTTATATTCTATCTGAAATAAAACAAATAAGACTTTCTCCAGAAGAAAAAAAATATATTATCGGAAATACTGTTAAAATTTCTTTGCTACATCAAATATCACTTGAGAAATATTTGAAAAAGAATAAATAGAGGGCTACAAATAAATAGAGGGCTAATAGTATTGACTTACGCTGTATGTGTGTGAGATTAGGGTTGTTTGATATACCAATACTGGAAAAAAATATTTATTGCTGGTTATTATATTTTAATTGGTAAAATATTATGATTTTATTCATTTCAGTATTTGATCGTTTAAATGGCAAGGAATTTGTCATTTTGATGTATGATATGCTGAATTGGTGATATGAGTTGGTGATTTGACTGTAGACTAAATCTCACGGATTGGTAATATTTGGTATTTGGTAATTTGAATGTCACAGAGTTGTTGATTTGACTGGTTGATAGACTGAATGTCACGGATTGGTAATATTTGGTATTTGGTTATTTGAATGTCACAGAGTTGTTGATTTCACTGTTTGATAGACTGAATGTCATGGAATATCCCACATTTCTAATTAAAAGACTGCACATAATCAAATCACAAATTGGACTAGTATATATTACAATGTTAAAAGATTTAGGAAGTCTGCGTGTATTTATGAGTGTTTTTTATGTATGGTGGGGTTTTTATAATAGTAATAATAATAATAATAATAATAATAATAATAATAATAGTAGGAGACAGTTAAAAATGGGAAATTTATTAACATTTGTTAGTCGGTATCATCCTATAATTTAAATTACATTGTAATAATTTTTTCATTGTTACCGATAATCGGTAACTGATACATTAATCGGTAACTGATACCAAGTACATTTGTAAGACTATAACCAATATATTGGCAGATAATAATATTAATTACAATAAGAAGAAGAAAAAGAAATAAAAATGTTGTCTGGTATGGATAATCAGTAGCTGATTCAATGTTGATAATTTTAGGCAAGTACTTTTACTAGCGTATAATTTTTCAGTACTCTTTCCACCACTGTCGGTAACTAATAGTGATAATCTGTACAATTATTGATGACTATTGATTCAAATGTTTCTGGGCCTGAAGACAAAAATAAAATGCAAACAAATATAATCAACTTGACTTTTTTTAATCAATCAACTATAGTCAACTATTTTGAAATATTAACTGCAGAAAAAAAAATGTCACAAAGCATCAGAGTTTGCCCCCAACCAAATTAACAAATAATTATGACCGTTGAGTCAGGCAGAATGACAACAAAACTTAACGCACCAGTCTGTGGACACTACGGACATCTACAGTCTGTTAATATTAAATTATAAAATACAAAATGCCATATGGAGCCAAGTATGTAGTAATATATTACACCAAAGAAATGGTGAAAGAGACACATAAAGACGAGCTGCTGAATTAAAGCAGGAAAATGTGATAAATGTTTCATGGTCTTCCTGTATTACAAATGAAAGCCTGTGATAATAATATCTGTCATATAGAGGTCCTGTCCTCAGCTCATTTATTATGTATAACTGCATTCAGTCAATTCAAGTCAAGTCAGTGGGGTTGATTAAAAAGAAAATATGCAGCAGTGATGTATTGGCAAGCTAGTTTTAGTCTAAAGCCTGACTGACCTCTGTGTACTGAAAAAGTTGACGTGTTTTTAGTCTATTCTGACTCGAATCAAATCACTTTTATTGTCACATCATCAGCAGCACGTGTGCTATGATGAGTGAAAAGCTTAGGTGCTGGCTCCAGATTACAGTTCAAATACAGTTCAAGAGTTCTTATTTAGATATGCTTGGCATTTAAATCAGGTTTGGCATGTCCTGGGAGAGAACCCTGAGCTCGGAGATATTTGAGCCCAGGGCTCCCGCCCGGTCAATAAGCATATCAGGGGATCCGAGATCAGGTAGGTCTTGATAGCTCCCCCTTTAGAAAGGGGAGAGAAAGGAGGAGATGGGGTGGAAGTGGGTATTCTTCCAAAACAAAGAGCAATAAGGAAAAAGTGATCTATTTATATTAAGCTGGTATCACTCTGGTTGGATTATTACTGATTACGGATGAGTGGCCAGTAGTGCTCAATCATATCACATGCTCCTCTTGAAATTAGTTTATGAAACTTCACATAGTGCAAATACAACGACAGTGCAAAATACAGACATAGCAAATACAACAAAATGCAAAATACAACAGCATACTCCTCAAAAAAAAAAAAAAAAAAATGGAGCAATGTTAAATTGACAGCGATGTGTACAATGAATAGGTGTCCACATAGTTGTAGGCAGCATTGGTTTAAGTATGGATTGGTGTTACATATTGAGTAACAGTATTTTTGACAATGCTAGTGTGTATTGTTCCTGTGTGTGTTTCCACATTTATCTATCGATCTCTCGGAGATCAGGTGCAGCTGTGAGAGGGGTGGCACCAGCTATAAAGGCACGCCGTTGACGCTCCTCATCGAGTTCTCTTCCTGTTTCCCCTCGCAATTGTGTGTCTGAGCAGTTCGCTCTGAGTTCTCTGTGCGGCAGTAATCTGTATGAAACCTTTTTTTCAAAGTAATCTGGTGAGATACTCTGTTAAATACGGTAATAGGACGGTAACCTGCATTAGCGGTGGCTGATTGTGTAATGCCTTTCTCCAACCCTGTTTCAAAGTCATCTGGTGAGATACTCTGTTAAATACGGTACTAGGACGGTATCATGTGTTAGCTGTGGCTAATATTTACCTTAATGCTGAATGTTCAAAGGGAAGGCCTTTTTTCTTTTGTCCAGTTTTCTCCTGTTTTGTGGCTAGTTATGGAGGTTAGAATTGTATGCTTTATTTATGGAACTTTATTTTTGGTATAGGTAAGAGGTTCATTATTAGGTAGCGTACCTTGTTTTGTTTGTTGTTTTGGCCTTTTTGTTCCCTGAATCTGATTTTGACCTTTTTGTTTAATAAATCTAATACCCCTTTTTGACAACTTGGCCTGTGTGTGTGTGCTTGGGGAGCAGGAACGGGGACTCCGGGTGACCACTTTTTATAGCGGTTATCCTTAAATTTATGTGCGTAGCGGGGTGCATCCGCTACGTAACAATTGGTTAAAGTGAAGTGCATGCTACTTATTGATGGTGTGCAGTGAGGGTTATAGAAGAGTCTGTGTGTGGTGTGTTAAGTGTTTCCTTCAGCCAGCTAATGCACGACCGGATGCTGCAGAAGGGTTTTAGCTGGATTTAGCTGTTTTTTTTTCCAGCCTGACCAGCTAAGACCAGGCTGGAAATGACAGGAAAACAGCCTGGGAATGGCCAAAACCCCTCTAAAACCAGCCTGGTCGACCAGCTAAAACCAGCCAACCAGCCTAGGCTGGTTTAAGCTGGATTTTCCAGCAGGGGAACCACAGACAGAGAGAGCGAGAGGTTAAAGATGTCCGTGAAAACCCCCGCATGCTTTAAGTACACATCCAGGGATGTCATCTGGGCCCGTAGCTTTCCCAATGTCCACGTGACGGAAAGATCTCCTTACATCCGCTACAGAAACAGACAGTGTCCTGGCGGTTTCGGTTTCGGCCGAGCTCGGTTTTGAGCTCGTTCAGGAGAGATTGTGAGGTTGTAATTTGCTTCTTTTTGTTCCTCAGCATTTCTGAATTTATAAGCGGAAGCTCGCACTAATAGGGCTCTTCGAACTTCGCCATTGATCCATGGTTTTTGGTTGGGGTAGATACTAACAGTTTTTGTTGGGACCTTGTCTTCTATGCATTTCCTGATGAAGCATGAAAATGTGTCTGAGTACACGTCAATGTTGTCGTCACACGCTGCCCGGAACATATCCCAGTCCACGTGATCAAAACAGTCTTGAAGTATGACTCATAACAAATATGAGAATTTGAGATGTTTCAACATCTGGTGGCTATAGAGTTCTGTGAAAGTGATTCTCTTGGAATTGAAAAAGAAAGAAACTTTCCAAAAATGTGCAAATAAAGGTGTGAGTTATACAGCTCCAATAGTATCTGCCGCTTTTTAAGAATCCAGCCTTTGAAAAAAGTGTTTCTAACCATTCATTCATTCATTTTCCTTCAGATTAGTCTCTATTTCAGGGGTCACCACAGCAAAGTGAACTGCAAACTGTTCTGCCAAATGTTTTACACAGTGCCTTTAAGCGTTTTTTTTTTTCCGATAGTCTACAGAACAAACCATTGTTATACAATAACTTGCCTAATTACCCTAGCCTGCCTAGTTAACCCAATTAATCTAGTTAAGCCTTTAAAGTCACTTTAAGCTGTATAGAAGTGTTTTGAAAAAGATCTAGTAATAGTATTTACTATCATCATGGCAAAGATAAAAGAAATTAGTTATTAGAAATTAGTCACTAAAACTTTTATATTTAGAAATGTGTCGAAGAAATCTTTTCTCCATTAAAGAGATATTTATAAAAAGGGGGAGGTAATAATTTTGACTTCAAGTGTATTTGTCTTCTCAATGGCTCAGAATAAATTCCTTTTTTAAACGTGTAAATTATCCAGTTTTTAGCTTTTAGACTTTTTAACTTCATAAACAGCTACAGTACACTCTATTAATATATATATATATATATATATATATATATATATATATATATATATATATATATATATATATATATATATATATATATATATATATATACACACAAAACACTTAATTGGGACCTTTAAAAAGTAGCAAACAACATTAGCTTTTTGTTGATTCAAGAATCCTAATGTGCTCTTACATCCCATAAACTCAAACACCTTCAGAATAGCAATCTACTTCATTTAACAGTGTCTTTGTCTGTCAAACAACCATGCGATTGAGAATCTCTGATTACAGTAGAGCTGCAAATTGAAGTCAGAAAGTGTCAAAGTGTTTCACTGGATCTTTCTGATAGCGGGAAGTTTCACAGGGACATTCTCAATAGAGATCTCACGGTTTTAAAAAGAGTGAGAAATGATTTCCACCTGCTATTTTTGAGTATTTTCTCACCTGTGTGAAATACAGGCAGATAGATGACAGCCGATCAGATGTTGTTTATGCTGGGAAAAACCCTAAACTTCCACCGGCGGTATATTTCAAGTCCCCTTGAATTAATGTAAGTATCATTATGTAAGTCGTAAAGAGATTGTTTGCACAAAAGTGAAAACACTGTCATTGTTTATTCTCTTTGACTTGTTCCGAACCATTTTTATTTTTTATTTTTTTTGTGACCAAAAGAGTCATAAAATGTGCATTTAGAATATATAAGCATTCAAAATGTTTAGTTCCTGCTCAGAATCAATGATTTTCTTCTGATATCACAGCTTGGGCCATGTCCACACTAATATGTTTTCATTTAAAATCGCATATTTTTATCTCCATTTTGTCTTTGAGGCAGCATTTTTATGACACGAAAAGTCATCTTTTTAAAGGGTTAAATCCAAAATGAATACATTCAAAAATGCCATTTTTGTTTTGCAGTGTGGACTGTGAAAATGGAGGCTTTATAAAACGATAATGCTTTTTAGTCATGTGACCAAATCAGCTGATGTTTTAAATGCTGTCCATTTTGTCAGCTTTATTTAAGATTAATATCAGTATGTATATAATCCATATAGCCTCTCTTCAAAGGACATGGAATGTTTATTAGAAGCTATTTTTATTGCAGCTGCAACATTTTGCCACACCATTTCAAAGAGATGGAAAGTAAATAAGCTGCAGCCGGATATAATGCAGGTAAAAGCTTCTTACATCTGTGTGCATGCACAGTACTATATAAACGTTTTGGTGTGATGATGGAAATAATTGAAAATGATGCACTGAACAATTTTAGATGAAAACGCCATTTTTAAATGTTAGTGTAGATGTAGCCTAAAATTGCATTTTTGACCTAATTTTTTAAATGTTGTTTTTACATCAAGGTGCAAACATGGTTATGTCTATGCCACTGGATATGCACAAAACTTCCTAGTTTTATATTTGAAACTAATCAACATCTCCTCTAGAAAGGTTAAAACCACCCCTTTCCTCAGTTATTCCATGACAGTTGACATGGTTACGTGTGAATTTATGTACATTTGAAGTCAGAATTATTAGCCCTCCTGAATTATTACCCCTCTTGTACTTTTCCTTCCAATTTCTGTTTAACAGAAATAATATGTATTTTTAATAGCATTTCTAAACAGTATAATTTTAATAACTCATTTCTAATAACTGATTTCTGCTATCTTTGCCATATTTACAGTACAAAATATTGTACAAGATATTTGTCAAGTTCAAGGTCAACTTTATTCATTTAGCACCTTAAATGTTGACCAAAGTGCTTTACAAACATGACAACAATAATAGATAATGGTACTCGGCTTAAATACTAGTATACAGCAAGATACTGAGATACCACAGATACTTTGATGTCTTTGACAATACAAGCATGGGCTGGAAACACAGACACAATTGGCTCTACACCTCACCAGGTGGGAATGCGAGATAGCTCACTCCACTCCTTTCGCTCTGAGCCTCACTTGCTGACCTTTACCTTCTCCATCAGAGCAGATCACTCACATTTCATGAAAAAATGTCCCAAGTTTTTAATATGGTGTATCTTGTGGCTCTATATTCACGATTGGTATCATTTTCAATGTCTCTGTGTGCTTGGTAAAGTGGTCTTAATTTCACTGTAATATTTCACAATTTAACTTGTATATGCCGATCTGGTTATCAGCTTTGATAAAATCTTTGCCAGACGCCCTGCCCCTATAGAGCAAATAGTTATCACCCCAAACTCCCCACCAGGCAAGGAAGCTTTTGTTGTCTTGAATTTGGCTGCTTGTTCTGAGTATTTCAGGGAGAGATGTGTCATTGGAATGTTGTAGGCAAGTTGCCCCATTGCAGTGTATGAGCCTCAGGGCTTTTGAATCAGAGACTTATATGCTGCAACATACTTTATACATTTATAACTTTTGTATTTATCTTTGAGTAAATGATATTTTACATTTATGAATCACTTAAAATTGAAAAAAGTCAGATTTAATTCGCAGCTGAAAAACAAATATAATTAAACTCTAATAAATAACAGAATTCTTTTCAGAAGCACTAGAAAAGGCTCACATGCTTTTAACCTTCGACCATGCTGTTAGTTTCGTCATTGGGCTAATAGATGGACTTTAAAGGCTTAACTAGGTTAATTAGGTTAACTAGGCAAGTTAATGCATCAAGTAATTATAACAGTGGTTTGTTTTGTACACAATCGAAAGAAATAGTGGTTAAGGGGGCAAATAATATTGACCAAGTGGCACAGTGGCTCAGTGGTTAGCACTGTTGCCTTCAGCAAAAAGGTTGCTGGATTGAGTTTGCATGTTCCCCCCATGTTGGCGTGGGTTTCCTCCGGGTGCTCCGGTTTTCCTCACAGTCCAAAGACATACGCTATAGGTGAAATGAATAAACTAAATAGGCCGTTGTGTGTGTGTATGTGTGTGTGTTTGTTTGAGATTGTGTATGAGTATTTCCCATTACTGTGTTGCAGCTGGAAGGGCATCCGCTACGTTAAACATATACCAGTGCTGTCAACTCTCACTCATTCAGCGTGAGAGTCACGCAATTGACAGTATTTTCACGCTCTCACACCACATATTCATTTTCTCATGCAGAAAAATCATCCCTGTGAAATATTTTTTTTCTTAATAATAAAGACGGTTTTAAAGACTTTTGTCATTATATAAAGTTGCTAATCTTTATGTGAAACTAAATCAACACTTGTGAAAGCAATGTAATCAAAAACAAACTGATGCATACGCGCAGAAAACATACCCTCACGCACCGCTCCTGCCGAATGCTGACTAGCTGCTTGCATTCCCGCTCACGGTATGAATCTTGGTTGTGAACATGCATGCTGAAAAAAATATGCGCAGCTCACACACCGCTCATGCGTTGTGCAACTGGTGTTGTGTCAAGAAAGGCACTCTTGGCGTAAAATACACGCCCTTTATAGACTTTCATTGGGATTCTCAGTCTTCATAAAAACCAAAGGCCATAATTGAATAAAACTTAGTATGATTATTATCTTGATGGATGAAGCAAAAACAATAAGTGAAGCACATTTTAAAAGCACTAGGTTCACAAATAAATATAAAACAAAATAAAATAAAAACCAATCTGTAACTTCTGTGAGGGAAAGGTTCACTCTCATTAGTGTCATACTGATGTTACTAAAAAAATGAACAATTTAAATTAAGCAATGCACTCGACAAAACTGAAGTTTGATTAATATGATAATTATCTTATTTTAAATAAGCATAGCTCTTGAAGAAAATTAAATGAATTAATAATATTGACCTTAAATGGTTTTTACAAAAATAAAAACTGCTTTTATTCTAGCCGAAATAAAACAAATACGACTTTCTACAGACAAAAAAATATTATAGGAAATACTGTGAAAAATTCCTTGTTTTGTTAAACATAATTTGGGAAATATTTGAAAAAGAAAAATTATAATAGTTTTGACTTCAACTGTAATTTAGAGTGGGCTATGTCTGTTTTTAAGCATAAACACATCTTGATATATCTGCGATATTAACTAGGATATAAAGATGGGATATATACAAAACTTTATTGGCTGTCTTAAGAAAAGGGGGAGGGGCTACTCAATATGCCCCACCTTATTGTCCTAAACAGAACATTTCAGGAGGCCTTTAATTAAAAAGAAAAAAAAAAAAAAGTAGAATAAAGTCTTAGTTCTGGGCTGCTTGATTTCAGAATTGTCATGTTTTATGTGACAAGCTAATAATGCTGAGATCCCAGTAAACAAAGTTATATTCTGCCTCCTGTTGACATAAACAGTTATGATACTGTGGCTTGCAGTATTGCTCTAGAGAGACGTTGCGCTGCAGTAATGATAGCTATATATAAAGACTTGTTCTTCTCAGCAGGTTGAAGGCAGATGTGAGGAGCCAGTCAAAGTCCTGTCGGCTGGAGTTCACCTGTCACTCGCTTCACACCTCTTTTCTTTTATTGGCGTTACAGTGTCAGTCTGATAAGTGGAAATAATGGAGCTTTCTCCTCCCACCAAAGCAATTATAGTGAGCAGAGAGCTACTGTGCATGTCACAGCTGTCTAACATATACTTTATTTTACATTCAGGCAGACCAAGTCATCACACAAAAAAAAAAGTTTCAGTTTTTTAGCACTCAAACACTTGTGCATAAATACTGTGTGTAGTGTGCAGTTCTTTAGAAAGGTATTTGTTCAATTGTTTGACTCTCTTAATGTGTTTTTGGATGGGGTTTTTAAAGGTACTTTTAGAAGGTGTGATATAAAGATCCCAAATGGTTTTTCACTGTGAAATAGTCTTCAAGATATTTGGATTTATATAATTCAGCTTCACTCAGAAAATAAATCTTAAGGAAATTACATTTAACATTTTTTCGCCTTTAAAATACAACAGAATGCATTGGTAATTCAGTGGATAATACAGTGTGAAAATATGTATAATAAACTATATGGAAAATCAAGAGTTTTCTTAGAGTTGATTTAGTTCATTTAAATTTAAAACAACTGACATCTTTTTATTTAATCAATAAAATCAGCAAAATCAAATCGATGAAACATATTTGTGCACTTTGAAATTTTATTTTAAAAATTTTTAGTACATTTGCATAATCAATAAGTACAGTAAGTCTTTTAATAAGTTCATGCCACTGGGTTTTGATAAATTTCCATACGCTAGCAATCATTTGAAAAAAAAAACAATTCCATGTATTTTTTTTTTAAGTTACCATAACAAGAAATTCAAATACAAGATTCCCACGCTTCTTGAAAGGAGTTGAATTTCACACATATGGATTCGAGGGCTGGAAAGTACTTAAACAAATAAGAGTTCTTCAATTAATGAGTTTATGATGTTATTTCTAAAATAAAAACAGAATGAAAAAAATAGAAAGATAAATTCCCCATTTAAAAACACTAAATTTAAATCATGTACAAAAACTATAACTAATGCGCATTTTATCAATATTTTATTAGAATACCAGTGTTGAATTCCAAATGTTTTATTAAAGCTCTAAAATCAAACAGTCTGTGTAAATATTAAGTGTAAGTGAAACTTTATGTACGGTTACCACTTTCATGGTGCTTGATTTGAAATTGATGGTGCTTCAAAAAGTTTTTGAAAATTTAGTGGAAACCCTGTAAAAAATGGAAATGCATGATATTGTATTTGCTGCTGTATGTCAATTTGTTATGCAATAATTGTGCCTTGATTATATATACAGTAGAAGTCAGAATTATTAGCCCCCCTGAATTATTAGCCCCACTGTTTATTTTTACCCCAATTTCTGTTTCAAGATCATCTCAACACTGTACTAAACATAACAGTTTTAATAACTTATTGTTCTGTAGACAATCGAAAAAATATAGCTTAAAGAGGCTAATAATTTTGACCTTAAAATGGTTCTTAAAAAAAAAAAAAAGCTGCTTTTATTCTAGTCGAAATAACACAAATATAACTCTCCAGTAGAAAAAAAATATTATTAGACATGCTGTGAAAATGTCCTTGCTCTGTTAAACATCATTTGGGAAATATTTTAAAAAGAGTAAAAAAATGTAAAGGAGGGCCAATAATATTGACTTTAACTTTATATATAGGGCTTAATTTGTACTGGAACACTCCGAATCCGGCACCTCTGAAATCTGATCCGGCACCTCATTTTACCAATCCCCCTCCTCCCTTGTCCGCTGTTCACTTTCCCTTTCTTCCACGACTCCCCAACCCCTTTTCAAAATTGTCTGCGGCAACCAACCCCTGCCCCGACTCTTCATTTACGCCCACCACTCAGAGCAAAGCAAACACCCCTAGGAAACACCCCTGGCCAACCCTATAGTTGGATAGGCATGTTTCCTAGGGGTGTTTGCTTTGCTCTGGATCTTTCGGGGTTGTGAAATCCGGATTGCAACCGAGAAATACTAGAAAATCTCTGTAGACTGATGGCAATTCATGTTGTTCAGCCTTATAATCCTAAAATGTGAGCAAAATCACCTGTTTTGTCATCACTTTAGACATTAAGCAAGAGAATCATTCAAACACCAGCTCTAAAGTGACGTTTGTGAATTAGCAACAATTTCTGCTGTTCTCATGTCAGCTGCAGATGTGAATGAACAGTGGAAGAAAGTAGTTCCTCATACAAAAGGACTTTTGATACTCCATATTTGATTTTCTTTTTTATATACACAATTATGCTGTTGAACTGTTGCATAAACGCTATGTCACACGAGTAGCAGTGCGATATGGCTGTATATCGGTACTGGTGGGAGACTAAGGACTAATGCACGCCCTCCACAAGAGCCCACCAGAGAGCTAGACTACTATTGGTGTGATATAGCGTATCATATTCATAAATCATATTTTCAAATGTGTTGTCTTATTTAAAATGATATATCTTATAATAGATATATAAAATATAATGCACAAATATAAAACAAATTTCATAATTGTATAATGTCCCACAAAAAAAAAAAGCTCAACTGTACCAAAATAATCACCACAGCTTGAACAGAAGTATCTCTCAGAAGACCTGTACTTTCACCTCTGTAAGAAATTATGACAAAATATGAAATGCATCCATCTCAGCAACTACAACCTTCACTATTGGAGCATCTAATTCTACTGACAGGCAAGGATGAACACACACACAAACACACACATCAGCAAGTCGAAAGTGAGGTGATTTGTCTGTACAAACAAACCAGGGCCAGGCTGAGAATGATTGCAGGTGATGATAAGGTCAATGTAAGTCAGATCGATTTGAGAGTGTGAAGGTAAACACTTCCAAAGCTTTCCTGCTTCATAAAGCACAGGCATTGTGTCATTGTACTGCGTTCAGGTCAGCGATGATGTCTTCATGAACAGGTCAGCTTGTTTAATTGAGCTCTGACCGCTGTGGTAAATACACAGTGAAGTGGAGTTTTTGGTTCACTAGGCTTGGGCTCATAGCTAACTCACGGATGACTGCTGCGGATGGACGGACTTTGGATTAAAGATGAGAGAGATGGATTTGCTATGGGGGTTTGGTTTGAATATGCTTGCTGAAAAAAAAAAAAACAGCTGGCTTAAGATGGTGCAATAGCTTGGCACAGTTGGTTTTATGTATGTCTGTATTTTATTCTGTTTTATTTGTTTGTGTTGAATTTTATATATTTACTGATTTAAGCCAATTTAAAAAAACACTTTTGAAACCATCCAGCCAACCTCCAGGTCTGGCAGGTGAACTTTTAGCTTAGGTTAGCATATATCATTAAAGCGGTTATGACTATTAAGCATTTTACTCAAAAAAATCCATCAATTCATTTAGTTTCTTTTCAGCTTGGTCCCTTTATTAATCAGGGATTGCCACAGTGGAAGAAAGTCAGGGCGGACGAAAGTGAAAAGCGAAATTGTGTCTCCCCTAGCAAAATGCAGCCCTGGGTGATCACCCACATTGCCCATGCCTAAAACAGCCAATTCCCACAGGAACAAAATCAAGCACTGCCCAACCATTTTTTTTTTTTTCTCAATAGGGGGATAAAGGACAATCTTAACTTGCGTTTCATGCCAACTTCTACACTTTTTCACCAAAACGAGTGTAAAAACCCAGTTAAAAAAACCCAGTTCCTCTGTTGTGCTTGGCTCCTTAGTTGTAGTGATTTTAAAGTACAACATTTGCCATTCTATATTTATTTAATCCTGTAATACACTGTTAATAATTACCTGTTGAACATACAGTAACTTACTGGTAGCAGTTCATCAGTAACTTACTGTAAATCAATTACAACAAAAATACTGTATTTACATTTTCAGCACCATTTATCAGGCTGTATACTGTAGGTATTTAAAGTATTGTTTATCTTTATTGTAAAATATAAAGTAATTTCCACAATGCAAATTTAAAATACAGTAACATACCGCAAAAATGTCCTACCGTGAATGTCACGCTGAATAAAAGAAATATCAAGGATGAATCCATTTTTAAGTTCCAATATATTAGTGACCTGTGTCACACAAGAATAGGTGCACAAAATAATATAAACACAAAAAAACCCCGTCAAAATATATTTGCAGAAATAATGCTGTGAAAAGTCCCGTGGATGGTCAACCAGATAGAACAGCACTAGGGAGATTTCGATGCACAATGCTACAAAGAGTCCTGACGGAGATGCAGAGAGTAACTTCAAACTGGCAATAAAACAAGGAAAACGCTGCCCTGAAACAGGTATGGAAACGAACAACAGTTGATCGGCGTAAGGAAATAACAAGCATAACACATGACCAAAATAAACGCACATGGGGAACGCATAAGGAAAACACAACCACTTGACAACTCACACAAGTGGCATAATACAAACACAGAAGGTGCACACAAACCCATAACCGGGACAGTAAAATGCAACTCATATTACAGTTAAATACAGTTTAATTTACAAAAACAACTTAGCCACAGTCCATTGCAGTCCATTATTATAGACATCATGGCCAACATCGGACCTTAATAAAGATAGAAAAATCATATATAATTTTACCATGCTGTATTTTCGTCACATTTCTATTTTTCAAGTGTGAATGCCTACTAATTTCATTCCACAGAAATTTAATTTACCCTTTTTTTTAACCCATTATAGGTGATGGATTCAACTTTTTATATCACCCGATTCAGCGAACAGATGGATGGGAGTTTTCATGTGTCATGATGAGCAGTTCCCGATTTCAACTGTGAAATAGTTTGAGAAGATCTCCTGTAGGCAAAAAAGACAATGAAATTAAACAAGCCCTTGCCATCGAGCTGTGAAGCGCACAATCTTTCCAGGTCAGTGGTATACACACACAATCCCAGGAGTATTTGGGGTATTAGTAAGACAGATTGTGAGATGTAATATCATCCACAGTCACTTTATGCTTTTAATGTTACTTGACTGAGTGAGTGTTAGAAGCAAAGGCAGTGAAACAAAAACCCTGATTTAGAATAATTCCAAAGGGTTTAAAGGCAGCTTTTTTGCAAGGACTTCAAGCTACAAATTCATATTTAATGGTGCATATTATTTGACTTATGATGCAATAAAGCAGCATGTAATGGATATTCACACAAAGGCATGTAAAACTTTTTTCAAACTCCTTTTAAAGGAAACCTTCACTAATAGGAAAATTTTCTAACCCTTATTTAATTCCAAACCGGTGTAACTTCTTTATTTTGTGGAGCACAAAATGAAATTTATGCATAAAATCTGAACTGTTCTTTTCTTTTTATAATGTACAGTACATTGAAGAAGATTTTCTATCAAATATAAATATATAATGGCAGAATATACCCACTACTATAGTGACTGGATATCTTGTCTTTTTACTTGTATTTGTTCACATATTAATGTTATTTTTGTTATTTTAAAACTGTAAGTGGCCATTCAGTGTTTAAATGTGGTACATTTTTATAGTCATCATAACATCAGAATTGACTTCTTATTTTTTATGGAATATTGCCATGTTAATAGACCTTTGATTAGGTACAAGACATTGACATGATTGTATATTCAGTATAAATGAAATCAAAAAATTTCAACTCCTTCTAATCAAATTTATTTCAAACTTGATTTATTGGCGTGACATGTTACATATGTACTGCCAAAGCATTTATAATGTTTGCATTAAACAAAACATATAAAAACAAATTACATGACAGTAGTGATTGTTTCAGTCACCAGCTATCCAGCCGATGAAGATCACTAAAGAGCTTAAAATCTGCCACTTTAAAGAACTACATTTATTTGCTCCCCTTTGAATTAAAAAAAAAAAATATATATATATATATATATATATATATATATATATATATATATATATATATATATATATATATATATATATATATATATATGTCATCATGGCAAAGATAAAATAAATAAGTTATTATGGGTTATTAAACTATTATGTTTAGAAATGTTCATTAATGTCTTCATTAAACAGAAGTTGGGGAAAAAAATAAACAGGGGGGCAAATAATTCTGACTTCGACTGTACATGAATAATGTGATTTTTTTCAAATGAAGCATGAGCACACATTGCTTTGCATCTTATAAACACAAACAAGCCATAAAAATACACCCTGGACCACCCCTTTAAAACATACGTTGTGTGCCAATTTGCAAACAACAGCTGCACATATAACGTTAAATATAGCACTATACCTGTACATTCACCTGTCAATTTGTATATTTGCATTCAATGTTTACTTCTATTTTTAAAATATATTATCTGTTTTTTTTTTTGTCTCTGTCATTCTGTTGCACTGTAGAAGCTTCTGTCACACAAACAAATACTGGTATGTGTAAACAAACCTGGCAATAAAGCTCTTTCTAATTCTGATTCTGATGAAGACCACCAAGGAAGATTTTCAAGCTCTCTATAGTGGAAAAGGGTACTTGAGATTGTAAAAATATTTTTCATGCTTAAAACAAAATGAACTGAAATGCAACATTTATTTTTAAAATAGTAGGACTTTATACAAAAGATGCCCTTTTGTGTTTTATGAAAAAAGCATACAGCTTTAAAATTACATAAGCCATGATTTTTCTCTGGGCTGAATTACCCCCTGATGTGTCAGTCTTCAGCCACCGCACTTGAGGCCTCAAAATCCAGCATTATAGTTTTATAAATATCAGTTTAACTGGCGTGTTTGTCCGTTCCCTCAGGAATTGCCATGTAACTAGTTTTTCAACAACAGATATGTCCTTGTGTTCTTCCGTTAAGGCTTGTCATCATCAATCTCATCCCGCTGAGTGATTGGGGAGTAGAGGCCCTCAGCCATGACTAAGAGGTGCTGCTCTGTCCTCTTCAGCTTATATGCAATGTGACATTGTGATTAAAGTTTAACACTTGTGCCTTGGTGAGATGATCACAGAGTCCCAGCGTTTGAATTCAGATGCTGTGCTCTAAGGATGAACTCTTCTACATGACAGTGTAGATGCAGAACAAGTCTCTAGTGTCCCCTTCACACAGGAGACAGTCAAGTGTCTCTATCTATCTGTCCATCCATCTTTTAATGTGTGTGTCTGTCCATCCAACCATCAATCTGTCTTTTTATCTGTGCATCCATCAGATAATATCCATTTATCTGTCCGTCCAACCATCAATCTATCTCTTTTTATCTCTCTATCTTTGTCGAACTAATTTTGTATCACCCATCTATTTTTTTATCTGTCGGTCCATCAAACTATCTTTTTATCTGTCCGTCCATGAATCTATATTTTTATTTGTTTGTACATCCATCAATCTATTTATATTTTTATCTGTCTTTCCATCTATTTTTAATCTGTCCATCCGTCAATCTTTTCATCTGTCTGTCTGTTCGTCCATCTATTTTTGAATCTTTCGATCTGTCCATCCTTACTATACATCTATATTTTTGTCTTTCTGCCTGTCAATCTATCTATATCTATATCTATATCTGTTCATCCATCCATCAGTTTATCTATATTTTCTATCCGCATGTCCATTAGCGTATCTTTTTATCTGTCCATCCTTCCATCAATCTTTTTTATCTGTCCGTCCATGGATCTATATTTTTATGTTCGTCCATTTATCAATCTATCTATATTTTGATCTGTCTGTCCTTCTATTTTTAATCGGTCTTTCCGTCAGTCTATCCATCAAACAGGAGACAGTCAAGTATCTTTATCTGTCCTTCCATCTATCTTTTTATCTGTCCATCCAACCATTAATCTGTCTTTTAATCTGTCCGTCCATCAGACAATCTATCTATCTTTTTATCTGTCTGTCTGTCTGTCCATCCATCTATCTTTTTATCTGTCCATCTGTCAACAAATCCATCTTTTTATCTGTCCATCCAACCGTCAATCTATCTCTTTTTATCTCTCTATCTCTGTAGATCTAATTTTGTATTAATTTATCTATCTTTTTATCTGTCCATCCCTCCATCAATCTATCTTTTATCTGTCCATCCCTCCATCAATCTATCTTTTATCTGTCCATCCCTCCATCAATCTATCTTTTATCTGTCCATCCCTCCATCAATCTATCTTTTATCTGTCCATCCCTCCATCAATCTATCTTTTTATCTGTGGGTTCTTGAATTTGTATTTTTATTAGTTTGTCCATACATCAATCTGTCTGTCCATAGTGATTTTGTCCATCCATACATCTATATTTTTGTTTGTTTTTCCATTAATCTATCAATCACTTTATATGTCTTACTGTCCATCTGTTTTCTATCTGTCCATCCATGGATCTATATCTGTATCTGTTCATCTATCCATCATTCTATCTATCTATATTTTTAACTGTCTCCATCTATTTTTGATCTGTCCATCCATCAATCTATCATTTTATCTGTTCATCTGTTTATCAGTCAATCTCTCTTTTTGTCTCCGTAAATTCATCAATCTACTTTTTTTTATCCATCCATCAATCAATATTTTTATCTGTCTGTCTGCCCATTGATCTACATTTTCATCTGTTTGTCTATCCGTTAGTCAATCTATCTTTTTATCTCTGTCTCTCTTTCCATCTGTCTATCGGTTTATATTTTTATCTCATCGTTTATCCATCAATCTATCTATCTTTTTATCTGTCCATCTGTCTGTCTGTCCATCAATCTATCTTTTATCTGTTCGTCCATTCGTCAGTCAATCTATTTGTTTATACTGTATGTCTGCCCATTAGTCAATTTATCTTTTATCTGTCCAGCATGGATCTGTATTTTTCTCTGTTCATCCATCCATCAATATATCTTCATTTTTTTCTGTCCGTTCCTCCATCAGTCCATCTTTTTGTCTGTCTGTCTGTCAATATAACTTTTTATGCATGTCCATCAGTCAATCGATCTGTATTTTTATCTGTCTGTCTCTCCGTTCATTTATTTTGTTTTTATTTGTCCATCTGTCTGTCCATCGATTTATATTTTTATCTGTTTGTTTATTAATCAATCTATCTATTGTTTTATCTGTCTGTCTGTCTGTCTGTCTGTCCATCTATCTATCTTTTTATCTGTCCAACATGGATCTGTGTTTTTGTCTGTTGGTCCATCTATCTTTTTTCTTATATGTATATCCGTCCATTCATCAATGTATCTATCTTTTTATCTATCTGTCTGTCTGTCCATCTATTTTTAAATCTGTCCATCTGTCAGTCCCTCCATCAATTTAACTTTTTACCTGACCATCCGTCTGTCTATTTTTATCTGTATGTCTGTTCAGCAATCTATCTTTTTATCTGTCTGCCCCATCAGTCAATCCATCCATCCATCCATCCATCCATCCATCCAACCATCCATCCATCCATTCATTCATTTGTCCGTTCATCCGTCCATCTGCCAGTCCATCTGTCCATCTATTTCTCTGTCATTTTATCATTCTCTGAAAAAAACGTTATTCACAAAATATACAAAATAAATTATAATATACTTGGGGTTGTGGTTTAGAGTGGGGTTGGCATATTTATAATATACATTTTTCCTAATTGAATATCTGTAGGCATGAGTAATTGCTAAATAAAAAGTGACAATATCATTGTGCAATGGGTATACAGGTAGAGTAAGGCCATATAATAAGCATTTGAACTTGTATTTGAAATGCATTATGCCTATGGAGAGATCCTGTAAACCATATATGCAAGTATATGATTGTGCATGTGTGTGTGTGTGAGAGAGAGAAAGGTGAAGAATGCCAGTATAAAAGCAATGAGAGATACAGAACGAGAATGAGAATTTACAGGGGGTGCAATTGGAAACAAGACCCATGGCTATTAATGTGGTATCGATCCAGTCTGCTTCACTCCAGCATAAGCTCACAGGTCAGAGTCAGTGTGTCACACACCACTGCAGAACACATAAAACACACTCACCTCACTGATCTGCCCTGCACCCCATTTACACCGCTGGGATTATTTAATTTAAGCAATGACCTGACAAATTAAGATACTGAATGCAGAGCTTTGGTTTGAGTGTTTATGTATTTCATTATTTATCTTAATAATCTGTCATAATCTATCTATCTATCTGTCTGTCTGTCTGTCTGTCTGTTTGTCTGTCTGTCTGTCTGTCTATCTATCTACATACCTACCTACCTACCTACGTATGAACCTACCTACCTACGGTCGGTCGGTCGGTCGGTCGGTGGGTCGGTCGGTCGGTCGGTCGGTGGGTGGGTGGGTCGGTCGGTGGGTCGGTCGGTCGGTCGGTCGGTCGGTCGGTCGGTCGGTCGGTGGGTGGGTGGGTGGGTGGGTGGGTCGGTCGGTCGGTCGGTCTGTCTGTCTGTCTGTCTGTCTGTCTGTCTGTCTGTCTGTATAAATAAAAATAAAAATAAAATACAATAATGAATGTGTAACGATAACCAGTGATCTAGGGACAGTAGATCGATGGTGAACTACACACACAATATCCAACTACAAGTCCTGTCATGCAACTCGCACACAGCTGTTCCGGATCACTATTGATTACACACACACAGCAGGAGGACTGTCAAAGACTGATTACGAGGACTATATATTTCAGTTTGTTTTCCCCTCTTGTTGTCTGTTGTTTTTGTTTTGTTTTTTGCTCCCATGATGTCCTTGTGGTTCTTGGTTTGTTTTGCCTTATTTTAGTTTTATCTTCTTTTGTTATACTTTTTTTCATTAAACATGTTTAAATGCTGCATTTGGATCCGCAGTTTTTTTTTTTTTTTTTTTTTTTTTTGCACTACACACCGGACCATAACAGAATGAATAAATGAATACACAAACTAATGAACAAATATACTGTTGTATATATGAATATACAATGTTTACGTTCAAATGTTTATTTCTTATTTTTAAAGAAATTAATGCTTTTATTCAGCAAGGATACATCAATTTTTTACCTAACAAAAAAAACCCTAACCCCAACCTAACAGTCTACTTATAATCTTATGAAAATTAGTTGACATGTTGATGCAATGTAACAAACTGACCATCAAAATAAAGTGTGATCAAATATTTGAATTATTTAGGATTTTTTGAGTTGTATTTTTCAGGATGCACTGCCTTATTAGGGTATAAAATATAAACAAGTGATTATGATTATTATGATTATTATTATTATTATTATTATTATTATTATTATTATTTGCAATAAATATAATAAAACTTCTATTATTTTTTTAAAACTTGCAAGACATTTAATTATTAATTTTAAGGAATGTAAACAGCATTTTTAATCTAAAATGTAACATACGGATGTTGACAATGGAGGTAAGGATCCAATTGCAGAGTCTTTATTCAATAGAGAATAGTCAATCAGGCAAGGGTCAATCACAGAAGCAAACAGAATCGAAAAGACCGATCCAAAAGAGTAGTCATAACCAGGCAAGAGATTGGTACAGGCAGCTAACATCAAAAATCAACAAACAAAGCAAAGAATCAAAACATGGCAAGGAGAAATGCATTGTGATGCTACAGGTAGAACAAGACTCAGCACTGTGTGTGTGCAAGTGTGGTGTATTTATATTCTGTGTAATCTGTTCATCATGATCCTCCGGCTGTGTGAGTGTAATCAATGTAAAACAGGAACATGTGTGTATGAGGTGCATGACAGGATGTGTAGTTCGTGTGGTGGCAGAATTGTAGTCCGGGTTAAAGTGAAGGTTGTCCAGCGATCTGCAGTAGCTAGATCTGCAGTAGCTAGATCGCTGATGACTGTAACACTAAACAAGTCATTATTTTTTCATGACGGTTACAAGTAACAGTACATGTTTAATAGTAACAGTAAATTATAACATTACTAAGGCATTTTAAATAAATGCTTTTTTACTCACAAAATTGCATGTATCATGCTTATGGCAGGTGCTTCAGGCTCCCCTGGACAAAAACCAGCAGACTGAGGAACAGCTTTTTCCCTAGAGCTGTCTCCCTTTTTAACTCTGCCCCCCACTGACTCTTTTGCCCCTCTAATACACCCCCCACTCTCTTCATAACTTATATTCATCATAATCACTGCACTATTTAACATTTGCACATTTACATTTTTAAATTGCACAAATTCATTGCACTGCATTACACTGTTTCATTCATTTGAACTGTACATACCCACTGTACATGTGCACTTGTAATTATGTACACACCCACTGTACAATTACTTTTGTAGTTATATTAATCTATCTGCATACTTCTGATTATTAATAGCAACCAGTATATATATATTCATCTATTGTAAATCTCTCTTCATAGCTAATACAACCTGTATATAATGTTCATAGTACATTCATCTGTAAATATCACCATAGCTTTTCTATAACTGCACTTTATAATTAATATTTATGTCCTGCACTTGCTGCTATTGAACTGCTGCCTAGACCTAAACTGCATTTCGTTGCCTTGTACTTTTACATGTGTAATGATAATAAAGTTTTATCTAATCTAATCTAATCTAATCTAATGAGTACTGTTAACTTGCTCCATTTAAGTTGAAATAATGAGATGTTTGATTAACTTATTACCTTCAACACTCAGTTCAAAACTCTTTTCAAATAAGTAGAATTAACTTAACAGTAAATTTTGAGTTAACGACACTCATTTCATTTGATAAAGTTGACAGTTTGGTTTTACAGCGTAAGAAATATTAAGCATCAGTTGATCATATTACAATGATTTCAAAGTGATCCTGTGAAAAAAAAAATACATATGAGAGTAGATTAAAATGTAAAACATAATTCTAAATTTTACAATATGCAGGTTTTGCTGTATTTTTAATCAAATAAATGCAGTATTGCTGAGCAGAAAAGACTGCCTTGAATGGTGATTTAGCTTTTCTACAATATTCTTTTCCAGGTACTTAAAGCGTAAGCTTCAATAAGAATGTCTTGAAGATGAGAAGTGGTTTTCATCTGCTTATATGATTGCACCTGCTGTTCTGTTAAGTGAAAAAAGAGGATAAATCGACTCCCTTCAGCTCATCCAACTGCTGGAGAAAGCGACAGTCGGGCTTTTCGTTGATGCCATTGGGATTTCGGTTAGTGGACAGAGTTAAAGTCTTGCATTCTAATCACAGTCTAATCAGTCCAGATTAGAATGGATACAGCGTGTGGACAAGATCTTCTGAAGATGACAGTAACAGCTGGTTGTCTCTGACTTTGAAAGGCTGCCGAGAAAAACAGATGTAGAGATACCACAACAACAGTCAGGACTGAGGCGCAATCATAATGAGAAGTCAAAACAATGTTCATTACTATAAGTGTTGAAACTTATAGTCATTCAAGGTCTTGTAGTCAAACTTAGTCATTCAAAAACGGGGAAAAAATGAAAAATAACTTAACATTACAACAAAACTATACAAAGTCTGAATCCTTGCAGCGTATATCTGTAATGTAAATCTTAAGACAGCAGATGAATAGAGTTTTTCTTCTGTAACCCGACTCTTATGGTGTGACATCGCCGTTGTAATCAGGGCTTGTCTAATGGTTCGTTACAGGAGAGGTTTGCTCTCCGTCACTGCTCGTTGACTGTATATGAGAACATAAACCCCAGTCAAGAGCAGATCAGAGGCTCTGATACAATAATGTAAAAGAGTCCAGGAGAGCAGTGGAGCAGCACTCAGTGTATAAGATCATGCCTCCAAAAACGCTTGAAGCACCTCTTCTGAACAGTACTCCTGTGCCTTTGATCAAAGTGTGTTGCCCTCAAATTTGGCAGAGACTTACTTTGTAATATTTTTTTTTTTTTTTTTGGTGAAGCATTAACAGGATTCATCCATTAATAAAAAATAGTTGCTTTGATTTAGTGTCTTCAGTGAGTGTCTAAAAAAAATCATCATCTTCCAAAATAAATTATTTTAATTAATTTTAAAAAGACTAGGATTTATTAGATTTCAACAAAAAAAAATTGTTAAAGTTATACATGTTTAAATTAATATTGTTTTTTGTTGGTTTAATTAATATAAGTTTAGATAAAGGTAATTTGATTCAGCTAAAAAAAGGCAGCATGAATTAAATTCAGAGAGGCATTAAATGTTTTAAAATTATCATCACACTAACAAATGCTGGGTTCCACACAATTCCTTCATGTTGTCACAACACAAAATGATTAAGTTACCTTAATTGTTTTTACAAGCTGAACATAACATACAATTTAATTAAGTTCTCCCAACAAAAACCTTAAGAATTGTGTTTTTTCAATTCATTTTAACATTAGGTACATTCAAATCGAGACTGAAAACACATCTGTTTAGCTCTGCCTTTACTGAATGAGCACTGTGCTACTCCCACAGATCGCACTATTATGTCTTTCTTTTCTTTTTCATTCCTTTAAAACCTGTTTTAACGTTTAATCTTTTTTTTCATCACTTGTATCATTTATTTTTTATTTTCTTGTCGCTTTTATTCTTGTTCAAGAAAAGCACTTTGAATTGCCACTATGTATGAAATGTACTTTATTAATAAACTTGCCTTGCCTTTAACCCTTCTGTCATGTTCACCTCCCGCCCCTTACTTTAGTGCTACCGGTCAATTTGACAGGCTTGTTTTAACTGCTTTTTAATTAGCACAAAAAAAAGACATTTTTAACAACCAAATTTTCTATTAAACATTCTTTATCTGAGAACAATGTCTTTAAAAAGTGTTTAACATGAATTTATATAATTAGACATAAAATAACTGCAGTGAAAATACAAAACGAACAATAGATAGAAGAGAACAAAATACTTTGTTTCATTACTATTAGACAGCTCGCTAAAATAACAATCACAGGGTCTGACCAAATTTTTTAAAATTTTAATCCATCTGAATGATTTCTCAACCAGCAAAGCACAAAAAAAAATTCTATCCTTTCCTGTGTACTGAGTGCTTGAACTTTCATTCAGTCCTTCAATTGAAGTATATTAGTGAACTAATGACTGAGGAAATAGAAACAGAACCAGCACTAGTTAGAAAGAAAGAAAGAAAGAAAGAAAGAAAGAAAGAAAGAAAGAAAGAAAGAAAGAAAGAGAGAAAAAAAGTGAGTGAGTGAGTGAGTGAGTGAGTGAGTGAGTGAGTGAGTGAGTGAGTGAGTGAGTGAGTGAGTGAGTGAGTGAGAAAGAAAGAAAGAAAGAAAGAAAGAGAAATTGTTTCACCTGGGAGGATCCAACGCTATCTCATGGCAATTCATAACTTTTTGATTTAGTGGCTTATTCATATGAATTTTTATTATCTCATTCATACAATTTAGTACCATTTGCTCATTCCCCAAGAAAGGTTAGGTTTAGGGGCTAAATAAATAATTCAAGTAAAACACAATAAGTTGTAAATTGGTCAGATTTGAGCTGAACATGACAGGAAGGTTAAATAAGTATTTTGAACAAACTGCAAAAGTAACTTTGAGTGTAATTACATTTGTAATGTTACCAAAATGTTAATTTGAGAGCTCTATTCATCAAAGACAAATGTTTGACTATTTATGCAAAATATTAAGCAGCACAACTCTTTTCAACATTAACAATAATGCAAATAAAATGTTTCTTAAACACAAACTTCACATATTGACTGATCCTTTTACACTTAAATAAATGATTACTGCTGCTTCTTAAAACTACCAGTTTAAAATGAGCTGAAACAATAGAATTCTTGTCATTTCTTTGCCCAACTTATTTGTTTTATGTTCAATCATTCATTCATTCATTCATTCATTCATTCATTCATTTTCCTCCGGCTTAGTCCCTTTATTTATTAGGATTCGCCAAAGAAGAATGAACCACCAATTTTTCTGCCTTATGTTTTACACAGCGTATGCCCTTCTAGCTGCAACCCAGAACTGGAAAACACCCATTCGCACTCATTCACACTCATACACCAATTTAGTTTATTCAATTCACATACACTCACCAGCCATTTTATGTTCAGTCCACTTAAATTTGTAAACCATTAAGTTAACTTGAGCGTTTTGTGTTGGGACAACATGAAGGAATTGTGTTGGTCCAACTACCTGGTTAGGAGATTTAAAGTTCCCAGCATGCTTTGCATGGGATTGAATTAAGAGAGGGAAACGTTGCCAATAAAAGTAATCTTAGGTGTTAAAGTTAACAGAAAGACTTGTTAGAATTTAATCTTTTTTCAAGTATTTTTATGTAATGCTTTGAGTTTTAAGATTACTCTCTTGCAGAAGCCCCCATGCTTTGGGTATTGGCAGCTTAATTAGCAAAAATGCAACACGTTCATTGGATGGAAATCCTGCCCTCAATTCAATTCAGTTTATCCAAGTTTTTTTTTTATTTTATTCATTTATCAAAATCCAAGACAAGAAGGCTCTGCCGTCACAGTTATATATAACATTTTAACATGTTTAAATTTGAAATGGTTATTTAAAGTTGTAATAATTTCTTCATTTATTTTCTTTTCGACTTAGTCCCTTTATTAATCTGGGGTCGCCACAGCGAACTGAACCGCCAAACTACCCAGCATATGTTTTATCCATGACTGGGAAACACCCATACATTCTCATTCAAACACATACAGTTGAAGTCAAAATTATTAGCCCCCCTTTGATTTTTCTTTTTTTCTTCTTTTTTAAATATTTCCCAAATGATGTTTAATAGAGCAAGGAAATTTTCACAGTGTGTCTAATAATATTCTTTCTTCTGGAGAAAGTCTTATTAGTTTCATTTCGGCTAAAATAAAAACAGTTTTAAGCAGGTTTTTTTTTTCGATAGTCTACAGAAAAAAAACATTGTTAAACAATAACTTGCTCAATTACCCTATCCTGCCTAGTAAACCTAATTAACCTAGTTAAGCCTTTAAATGTCCCTTTAGCTGTATAGAAGTGTCTTGAAAAATATCTAGTTAAATATTATGTACTGTCATCATGACAAAGATTAAAAATAAATAAAAAATCAGTTATTAGAAATGAGTTATTATAACTATTATGTTTAGGAATGTGTTGAAAAAATCTTCTCTTCGTTAAAAAGAAATTGGGATAAAAATAAACGGGGGCTAATAATTCAGTTGGCTAATAATTCTGACTTCCACTGTACATGATGGATGGTTTAGCTTACCTAATTCGACTGTACCGAATGTCTTTGAGGGAAACCGGAGCACCTGGGGGAAACCCATGCGAACACGGGGAGAACATGCAAACTCCACAAAGAAATGCCAACTGCTCCCAACCAAGGCTCGAACCAGTGACCTTCTTGCTGTGAGGCAATCATGCTACCCACTGCACCACTGTGATGTCAAAAATTGTAATAATATTTCAGAATATTACTGTTTTATTGCAAATGTACAGATGTGCCAGTAATGTGATAGTGTTTTTATAAAGAGAATATCCACTCAGAAAATGACTTTTGCTGCTTGATCAAACTACAGTAACAACACAATTCATTAGGGTTTAATTGGGGACAGCTTAATTGGTTTATGTTCATACCACTTACTTAAGTTAAATACTATTAAGTTAATTAAATTAATTTGTGTTAGGACAACAGGAAGGAATTGTGTGGAACCTTGCATTTTTAATTAACAATGTAGTTTCCTAAATTAAGTAATTTCGCTGTACTAAAAGCAAGTTATTAAAACAATGTGTCAAATAAATCTTTAGATGTGTGTTAAGATATCTGTATAAATACCATTTAATCATACAATGCTAAGTTAAGCAATATCCACAATTTTCTAATTATTATTTAATCAACACGGTTATGTGACTTCGGTTGGGGTTACTAAAATACTACTGATTAAAACTCAGAATTTGCCATTACATTAAAGTAGAAAGCCAATACATTCACAAAAGTAAGTTGACATTCAGGGCGGCATGGTGGCCTAGTGGTTAGCACTGTCACCTCACAGCAAGAAGGTCTCTGATTTGAGTCCCGGCTGGGCCAGTTGGCATTTCTCTGTGGAATTTGAAAGCTCTCCCCATGTGCGTGTGGGTTTCCTCCGGGTGCTCAGGTTTCCCCCACAGTCCAAAGACATGCGCTATAAGTGAATTGGTTGAGCAAAATTGGTTGTAGTGTATGAGCATGTGTGTGAAGTATGGGTGTTTCCCAGTACTGGGTTGCAGCTGAAAGAGCATCCACCGCGTAAACATATGCTGGAATAGTTGGCAGTTCATTCTGCTGTGGTGGACCCTGATAAATAAGGGACTAAGCCGGAGCAAAATGAATAAATGAATGAAGTTGACATCCATATGTAATCCTGCTGAATAAGAAATGTGAAAGCAGCGTTTGAAGACAGCATTTGATTGATGCTGATGCATTTGTATTCCTTTTTCATATGCTCATATATTGCAGCAGCTTTCTTATCAAAGCAATTGGCACTTTATTTCTATATTTTTTAAAGAAAATATGAGCATGCACAAAGCCTTTGCTCCCTCAGTCCATCTAAGTCTACAATGTGATTCATTTCCGCCTGTATGCATTCAGTACAATTCAACTGACTGTTCATTTTATGCACTTTAGCTCTGACATAACAGCAAAACAAAACCATACTCTTAGACGAAGGCCTGTGTGGAGCATTGGCATTTTCCTCACACCCTCTTAATGGATTTCTGCTAACTGACCTGTGTTTAACATTTTCTCGGTGCTCTAAATGAGAAAGTGTCACAAAACAATTTCCCCGTTTCATTTTGACTGCGACAATCGATCAGATTGAGACTCTGTACATACTGACGTTAATGCAAAATGCACAAGAAATGCATCAGATGTACCCGACTATGAATCCTAAAATGAAATATTGCGGTCACATTTTCAGGAGAAGAAACGCATGAATGCTCAATGCCTCATCAAAATATGTATAGTGTTTCCCCTGTTTAATCTTGGAGCTGCGTGTGAATGGCAGGTATGTGGAAGGTCAGCGAGATGAAGATGCAGCCTCAGATGTGTTAGTATGCAGACGAGATGCACGGTTTGAGCGTGTGCATGAGAAAAGAGGCCAGAGACACTTAACGAAAGGTCGGGCTGACCTCTGAACTGCTGCTGATTCTCTGCAGATTCCTCTGTTTACATGATTGGCAGGTTTTTTAAGCGAAAAACCTTTTCACCAACCTTGTTAAAAAGTACAGAGCTATTCCTTTGTGGTTTAAACTGTTGTGTTCAATTTCATGGAAGTGTGTGTAAAATCCAGTGTTAAACTGGCTGTCCGAACACTGAGAAGAACAGGGTGCAAATTAACAAATTCAGCTTGTACCACTGTACTTGTGTTCTAAAAAAAATATGAATACCGGCTTCATTACTATCATGTTTATTATGCTAGTCATGACAAAGGCAAAAACAGGTTGTGATGTACACTCACTGGCCACTTTATTAGGTACGCCTGTCCAACTGCTAATTAATGCACAATTTCAATTAACCAAACACGTGGCAGCAATTCAATGCATTTAGGCCATGTATACATGGTTAAGACGGTCTGCTGCTGTTAAAACCGAGCATCAGAATGGGGAAGAAAGGTGATTTAAGTGACTTTGAACGTGGCATGGTTGTTGGTGCCAGATGGGCAGGTCTGAGTATTTCAGAAACTGCTGATCTACTGGGATTTTCACGCACAACCATCTCTAGGGTTTATAGAGAATAGTCCGAAAAAGAGAAAATATCCAGTGAGCGGCAGTTCTGTGGGTGCAAATGCCTTGATGTCTGAGGAGAATGGCCAGACTGGTTTCAGCTAATAGAAAGACAGATATGAAATAAGGCTCCTCACATATGCAAAGTAAAGTCACATGAATAGCTTAAGTGTGAGTGTTTCACAGACTTCAGCAGAGTCTAAAAATCTTGAGTGTTCTGTGGGTTTCGTCTATTAAATCTGATCTTTAGTTTGTATTTTCTATTGGATTAAAGTCAGGTGATTGGCTGGGCCATTCTACAGCTTGATTTTCTTTCTCTGAAAGCATTTGAAAGTTTTCTTAGTGTGGCAGGAGGGAAGAGTAGGGATTAACAATTTATCCACAAAGCAAATCCGACTACGCCACCTGAGAGGTTTTCTCCCAGGAAATAGAAATTGGCTTAAACCTTACTCTTAGGCCACACAGGTTCAGTTCTCATATGGATAGGCAAGAGACGTGGGTATAGTATAAAAGTACAAAATTTATTTTCAGAATTTGTGGCAGATTAAAATAGTCACATTACATTCTCTTAACATTTTGCCAGCACCCCCCTCCAACACAACTGCAGTAAAATAAAACAAAAAAAGAAAACAAATTTATAGAAGACAACAACAACGTTATTACAAAGTAAATATGAAAATGAAATTAACCGGGGAAATAAATTGAATAAACTAACTTACAGGGCTGAGGTCACACATGGGGGGGGGGGGGGGAATCACCAGTGCTCCGTTGTGTTCAAAAAGCACACTTCCACACACACACCACACTAGATCCACACACTCCACACTTCCCAAACCGTCCACAGCAAAAATGTCAAGTGCAGTGACACCACCACCACCTCAAGATCCTGCACCCATGGGACCTCAGTTCCTGCAAGGAAAATCAAAATCAATATACAGGATAAATTATACAAGAGTAAAACAAACAACAAACCACACACAAGAAAAGAAAAACCAAATACAGCTTCTGTAGTTTCACTATAGAAAAGCAAGATTCACACAGAACACAAAACTCACTCTTTTGCACACCGAATCACACAACCAAACAGAACAAAAATCACAAATTATATAACAGTAGCAATAGGAGATAGTAGTAGCAGGTCGTAATAACAACAGCAGTAAATAGAGCAGGTAACAGTTAGTCGTAGCAGTTAGCAGTAACTGCAACAGTAGAGTAGCAGCAGGCAGATAGTAGTAGCGGATAGCAGTAGCAGCTAGTAGTAACGGCAGCAGTAAATGTAGCAGCAGCAGATAGTAGTAACGGGTAGCAGTAGCAGCTAGTAGTAACTGCAGCAGTGAATGTAGCAGCAGCAGATAGTAGTAGCGGGTAGCAGTAGCAGCTAGTAGTAACTGCAGCAGTGAATGTAGCAGCAGCAGATAGTAGAAGCAGGCAGCAGTAGTAAACAACAGTAGTAGTTCTTTCCACTAGAGATCTCAGGATAGCAGAATCTTTCAAACACAACCGGAGTAATGTTACAGATGCTAGATCTTTATTTATAATCGCCCAGGACAGAGAGGGAGAATCCTACAAGAGATATGCACATGCAAAAACGGTTACTGTTTGCAAAATCACACGCTAGCATTCCCCTTTAATCTCTACATAAGAAACTTACCAAGCCGGGAGTAGTACACTCATGTATTACGAATTAGTCATCTCCATTTATGCTACAAGCGAGCTGAATGGGTGGCAGTCATTAACTCCATGGCAACCAACAGGAAAACCAACGAAAAACCAGGCTAAAAATGAAACCACGATGATTAATCCAAACGTTAATCGAAAGAGAGAGAGAGAGAGAGAGAGAGAGAGAGAGAGAGAGAGAGACACACACACACACACAACCGCTAACATACCTGAAACAGATGTCAACAAACGCGGAACAAGAAAGGCGGGGCTGGAGGTGACACATCACCTAACACAGCCAACCGGCTCTAAAATAGGCAGCACTGGCCCCTGATTGGTTGTTATCAACATCAATCACTACCACTTATCCTATACACGGTCACAATCCACCCCAGGCTTCTGCACCGTCGCCCCGATGGTGAACTGAAAGAAAATGACAAGAAAAGATGTCTCCTAAACCCTTTAACTCCAAGGACGGAACCATACCTCAGCTGCACTACCAACTATACTAGAAACTGTACCTACACCAAGTGACCGTGGCAGATGATGTACATTAGAATGCTGTCCGGCCGTACTCCTTCCAGTCCTACGCACGGCACTCTCACCCCTCACCACCGGGCCTAATGGAGGGTTCATTACAGGCGGTAATTCAGCTGCCATCTCTGTATTGCCTCCTTCTCCTTCAGAGCCACCGGCATCCTGAAGGACAGAAGGGGGACTACCTTGAGATGCTTGCCCACTACTAACCTGTGGCGTTTCAGGCACTAAAACAAACAAGTCTCCCTCATCTGAATCCATCTCACGAGGCAGCACACGTTCCACTAATGGAACATCTGGCACTCTAGGGAGGGGGTCTCTACCAACCTGAGGTTTTAATAGGGATCGGTGCACATGCTTTATCTTACTTAGATCTGTAGTTGGCGCAATGGTGTACACTACACCTCCTTCCTTAGGTGCCTTCAGTATCTGGTACACCACTGAGCTCCAGAGGTCATGGATCTTATGTCTACCTCTCACACTACAGTCACGGAGATACACTTTCTGCCCCTCCCTTAGAGGCAAGTTATGCACCTGTAGGTCATGCCTAGCTTTTCGACGATCGGCTGCAGCCTCCAAACGCCCACGAGCACCCTCAAAAGCAACCTGCAGCCGATTCTGATGCTCTAAAACCCACCGGTGAACACTACCTGCTAATGGTTCTTCAATCCTACCAAGCAAAAAGTCAATTGGCAGTCTAGGCTCTTGCCCAAACATCAGAAAATAGGGGGATTCCCCCGTAGATTGGTGAGGTGTAGTGTTATAGGCAAAAAGGACCTGGGGGAGACAAGATGGCCAATCCCCTTTCCTAGACAATGGAAGGGTGCGCAAAAGATCATGTAATGTCCTATTAAAGCGCTCACACTGGCCGTTTCCTGCTGGATGGTATGGGGTTGTGCGTGACTTTTCAACCCCATATAAATGACACAGCTGCTGAATGAGGACAGACTCAAAATTACGGCCTTGGTCTGAATGGATACGACCTGGCACCCCAAACTTACAGAACCATTCCGCCACCAGAACCTGGGCCACAGTCTCAGCTCGTTGGTCCCTAGTAGGTACAGCTAAGGTGTACTTGGAAAAGATGTCAGTAATAACCAAAACATTCTCTATCCCAGAGTGTGAAGGCTCCAACACTGTGAAGTCCAAAGCCACAATCTCGTTTGGCCTTGCAGCCGACAAACGTCCCATGAAGCTAACTGGGGTGGGCTGAACACCCTTGGCACACTGACACCTTTCACACTCCTGGCACCAACGGGCAATGTCCCCCGACATGCCCGGCCAGTAGCATCGCTGCCACACAAGCTGGGTGGTACGCTCTACCCCCTGGTGCCCGTGCTGTTGATGCAGCTGTGTCATTACCTCAGACTTCATGGCCAATGGCAGCAACACTTGAAGGACTTCTTCTCCACCGTCAGGGCGAAACACTCGCCGATAAAGCACTCCCTCGATCTCCCTCAGACGATCCCACTGTTTAAGTAAGATCACCGCAGACCTGGAGAGTTTCTTGCGCTCCTCTGCACTTGGTGGCAACTTCCGCCTCCAGAACACCAATAACTCTCCGATAACTGAATCAGCCTGCTGCTGGACACTGATATCATTCTCAGAAGAACATGGAAAGGATACAATTTGGTTTACTTGGGTCACCAACTGCCTGTGACTAGCTTGACATAATGCGGCTGGAACAACCAACCCAGGAAGCAGATCCTGAACCTCTGTCACAGAGGAATCCTGACGTGACAAAGCATCAGCGTTTCGGTTAATCTTACCTGATCTATACTTGACCTCAAAGTCAAACACCGCTAACTGGGCGGCCCAACGCTGTTCCATGGCACCCAACTTGGCAGAGGTCAGGTAGCTAAGAGGATTATTATCAGTATAGACTACACACTTATGACCCAGAAGGTACTCCCTAAACTTCTCGGTCATGGCCCACTTGAGCGCAAGGAACTCCAGCTTCATTGAACTGTAGTTAGAGGTATTGCGCTCAGTGGGCCTAAGACCACGACTACCATAGGCTATGGGACGCACCTTACCCTGCTGCTCTTGAGAGAGGACTGCACCTAACCCCCTATGACTGGCGTCCACCTCCAAAATAAAGGGGAGTGAGAAGTCCGCATATGCGAGTACAGGGGCTGTGGTGAGTCTACACCTCAATTCCTCAAAGCTACTCTGGCACTCACTAGACCAGGCCTGTTCAAATTCTTTGGGGCCATGCTTGGACCTTTTTGGGGCTGCCAGTTCTGCCACCAGCCTGTGGAGGGGAGCCGCCAACCTCGCAAACCCCTCCACAAAGCGCCGATAGTAACTAGCAAACCCCAAAAATGACCGCAGCCCCGAAACACTATTAGGCTGAGGCCACTGTGAAACTGCCTCAATCTTCCCTGGATCTGTAGAGACCCCTTCTGAAGAGATCACATGACCCAGGTACTGTACCTTACGCTTAAAGAAAGCACATTTTGACAATTTTGCTTTCAGGCCCTCTCTGAGCAACCTGCTTAAGACAACCTCCATCCGGGCTAGATGCTGATCTACTGAACTGGAAAACACCACAATATCGTCCAAGTACAAAAGCAGAGACTGGCACTGTTGGTCTCCAAACAACCGTTCCATTAAACGCTGAAAGGTGCTAGGGGCATTACAAAGGCCAAACGGCATCCGGTTCCATTCAAATAGCCCGAATGGAGTACAAAAAGCAGTCTTCGGTTTATCTGCCTCACCTACAGGGACCTGATTATACCCGCTAGCAAGGTCCATGGTAGAAAACCAGCATGCCCCCGCCAGCGAGTCTAAAGTCTCCTCAATGCGGGGTAAAGGAAAAGCATCCTTCCTTGTCTTAGCATTTAAACGACGGTAGTCTACACACATACGTAGGCTACCATCCTTCTTTTTAACCAAGACAATGGGTGACGCGTATGGACTACAACTTTCTCTTATTACTTGAGCCTCGAGCAGTTGATTTATGTGTGCTTTGACTACCTCGTATTCAGATGGAGGAATGCGTCTATAACGCTGCCTCACAGGTACGTCATCAGTCAAGGGAATCTCATGGGAAATGAGACTGGTACATCCCAAATCACCCTCATGTATAGAAAACACGGATGCATACTTCTCCAGTAGTTCCCTCACCTTCCCTTGTTCTTCCACTGAAAGTACAGACAAATCAATTTCCCCAATTTGTTCTTGTACAGACTGGACAGCCTGTGCAACCTGTATACTCACCCTAGCTGAAACTACTGGAACTTCAGAGATCTCTGGGGGCAAGCTAACAACGTAAACCTGGTTAACAGTCCCCACAACTGTGCCGGCATACACCACTACATCTGCGGTGCTAACATTCACCACAGGCACGTAAGCAGTTCCATGGTCTACCTGGACCAGTGCAGGGGATGCCAACAAACCTGCTGGAAGACCAGATTCTGGTGGCTCAAACAAAACAGTGCCCCTGGAGTATTGGGTTGAACAGGTTACGGCAACCAATTTGATGGTGCCTCCGGGGATGCGGCACACCTGACGTCCTCGTACTTTAACTCTACTTCCCTGATCCGAATCTGGCTGAACATCAATGAGGTGGCAGTGTTGTAAAGCCTGAAATACAGAAGTGGGAGCCTGTGACACAGCAGGTAGATCAAAAAGCTGAGCGCCATGCCGGCCAAAGAGCTCCCGATAGCAGCGGCCCAGGATATTCATTCCCAGAACCCCAGGAACCTGAGCACACATACTACCCGGAGGGTCTCTGACCACCAGCACGCCACAACCTGTAACCACCTGTCCACACAACTCCACATCTAGCTCCAGGTAGCCAATATATGGAATCGAAAGGCCATTCGCGGCCCGAAGCTGCAACCAATGGCATGACCTAAGTTGTTCCTGACCCCATGCCCCAAAATTTGACACAAAACAGCTCTCAGTAATGGTGGACACCATAGACCCAGTGTCCACCAAACACTGTACCTTGACCCCGCTCATATATACAATAAGTTGAGGACACGATGCCATAAAGCGAGACATAAAATCTACCTCAGCTGAAACATTTGAGCCTGTTCTTCTCCCGACCAAGCTGTGGCCCTGCAGCTCAGCGGGTATTAGTTTTCCGACGGTTGCCCAGACTGCACACCCCTTGTTGAAGCGGAATCAGCACGTGCTGGCGCGAAACGAGGAGGTCTCCGTTCCCCATCACATTCCCGGGCAAAATGACCAGGCTGCTGACACCGACGACAAATAACCTGATTAGACCGGGATAACTGAAGACGTGGTTGGAGGTTTTGAATTTGAGCCACATTTTGAGTCAACTGATTCAATTGCTGTTGTTGTTTTTTCAGCATCTCTCTCAATTCGCGCAATTCAGAACTTGCTAAATTACTACCTCCCGGAGGCTGATATCCCTGTACCCCATATTGGATGCCATAAGCAGATGGTACAGATTGGCTACGACCACGTGTTCCCCCAGGCATACCCTCCCGTTCCCAGCGCATTGCTTCACTACGAACGTCCAATAACCTAGCGTTAGGCTGGCGACGGACAAACTGTTTGAGTTCACGTCGAAGAGCACCATCACGAACGTGTTCAACAAATTGGTCGCGCAACAAAATATCTGCATTTGGCATCCCATGAGGCGACTGGCGCTTTACTTTTTCCAGGAGATTTAACAGGACTAGGGAAAACTCTAACAGGGTCTCCCCATCCTGTTGTTTCCTGGAAAAAAAGGACTCTTGAAGAGCTACATATGAACTAGTACAACCATATAATTCTCGCAAAGCCTGAAAAATTTTGTTTGGATCCTCCCTCTCATCCCTTGGCCGATATCGAATTTCATCCCTCGCCTCTCCCTCCAAATGATCAAACAGAAAAAATGCCTGATCAGAAGTAGAGAGATGGCGGAGTCTCATGCAAGTTTGAGCCTCCTCCACCCACTCTTCGATCATAATGCCAGATCTACCATTAAATTTTGGGCAATTTCGATCCCGTGGCACAAAAACAAATCGTTCCGCTGCTGAGGAACTAGGAACGGCAGGAAGAGGATCAACCACCGCCGGAATGGAAATATTAGAGGGACCAGGTTGTTCAACGGGCACTTGTTCGTGTCGCAATTTTTCATTGTCTGCCCTTAATTGGGCTACCAATTCTCGCAACTCACGTAATTCTTCATCCATAGTTACAAAACTACAAAATCACTCACCACTATGGGCTTGAAATCTACTCTCCACACTGAAACACCAATATGCCGCTGCCGCTATCTGCTCCTGCAGGAAAAAAAAAAAAAAAAAAAAAACAAGCCCCACACTACCAATACTCACGTCTATGCACTATACCATACGAGGACCCTGCCGACTACGCCAGAATGTGGCAGGAGGGAAGAGTAGGGATTAACAATTTATCCACAAAGCAAATCCGACTACGCCACCTGAGAGGTTTTCTCCCAGGAAATAGAAATTGGCTTAAACCTTACTCTTAGGCCACACAGGTTCAGTTCTCATATGGATAGGCAAGAGACGTGGGTATAGTATAAAAGTACAAAATTTATTTTCAGAATTTGTGGCAGATTAAAATAGTCACATTACATTCTCTTAACATTTTGCCAGCACCCCCCTCCAACACAACTGCAGTAAAATAAAACAAAAAAAGAAAACAAATTTATAGAAGACAACAACAACGTTATTACAAAGTAAATATGAAAATGAAATTAACCGGGGAAATAAATTGAATAAACTAACTTACAGGGCTGAGGTCACACATGGGGGGGGGGGGGGGAATCACCAGTGCTCCGTTGTGTTCAAAAAGCACACTTCCACACACACACCACACTAGATCCACACACTCCACACTTCCCAAACCGTCCACAGCAAAAATGTCAAGTGCAGTGACACCACCACCACCTCAAGATCCTGCACCCATGGGACCTCAGTTCCTGCAAGGAAAATCAAAATCAATATACAGGATAAATTATACAAGAGTAAAACAAACAACAAACCACACACAAGAAAAGAAAAACCAAATACAGCTTCTGTAGTTTCACTATAGAAAAGCAAGATTCACACAGAACACAAAACTCACTCTTTTGCACACCGAATCACACAACCAAACAGAACAAAAATCACAAATTATATAACAGTAGCAATAGGAGATAGTAGTAGCAGGTCGTAATAACAACAGCAGTAAATAGAGCAGGTAACAGTTAGTCGTAGCAGTTAGCAGTAACTGCAACAGTAGAGTAGCAGCAGGCAGATAGTAGTAGCGGATAGCAGTAGCAGCTAGTAGTAACGGCAGCAGTAAATGTAGCAGCAGCAGATAGTAGTAACGGGTAGCAGTAGCAGCTAGTAGTAACTGCAGCAGTGAATGTAGCAGCAGCAGATAGTAGTAGCGGGTAGCAGTAGCAGCTAGTAGTAACTGCAGCAGTGAATGTAGCAGCAGCAGATAGTAGAAGCAGGCAGCAGTAGTAAACAACAGTAGTAGTTCTTTCCACTAGAGATCTCAGGATAGCAGAATCTTTCAAACACAACCGGAGTAATGTTACAGATGCTAGATCTTTATTTATAATCGCCCAGGACAGAGAGGGAGAATCCTACAAGAGATATGCACATGCAAAAACGGTTACTGTTTGCAAAATCACACGCTAGCATTCCCCTTTAATCTCTACATAAGAAACTTACCAAGCCGGGAGTAGTACACTCATGTATTACGAATTAGTCATCTCCATTTATGCTACAAGCGAGCTGAATGGGTGGCAGTCATTAACTCCATGGCAACCAACAGGAAAACCAACGAAAAACCAGGCTAAAAATGAAACCACGATGATTAATCCAAACGTTAATCGAAAGAGAGAGAGAGAGAGAGAGAGAGAGAGAGAGAGAGAGAGAGAGACACACACACACACACAACCGCTAACATACCTGAAACAGATGTCAACAAACGCGGAACAAGAAAGGCGGGGCTGGAGGTGACACATCACCTAACACAGCCAACCGGCTCTAAAATAGGCAGCACTGGCCCCTGATTGGTTGTTATCAACATCAATCACTACCACTTATCCTATACACGGTCACAATCAGCTTTTAGATCACTGTCTTGCGGAAATTGTCACTCTGGTTTCATCTTCATCATCCTGATAATGATTGAAGCAGGTAATATAAATTTACAGTGACGAAGGGCAGAGAGTTGCTGAAGAACTACTGACAGTCAGCTGCTGTCTGGGCTTTCACTGCCTACACTCTCTTTCTTCATGTGTTCTTTACTGTGATACTGTGTCGTTTTATTTTATTACACAGAACTTAATTTGTAAACTAATTCATATTGTTTTTGTTGCATATATGGATTTCTTTGGTTGTTACCAACATCTGGTAAAAATTGTAAGCCAACAGTTTAAAGAACTTATTTACCCCACTGTATATGTGTTGCCTTTTTGAGTCTGTCCAGCTGGTTTGGTGTGTTCTACAAGTTGTAAACACTTTAAGTCAAGAAGAAACACAAAGAAGCTAGCTGTAATTCCATTACATTTCTCAAATATTTGTAAACTATATAGATTATTAGTGTATCGGACATATTTGCGTGAACCCCTCTGTGGTGAGTGACAATCACTGTAATTCTGGCACTGAATGCTGCTTTGAATACGATTTGTCTTTGCACATTTCATCTTCCGATTTCCCTTTGTGGAATAAGAAAACAGACTATACTGCCCCCTGCAGGTGTGGAAAGGCACATCTTCTCACACATGTGCTTCTCTGTTTAGTTTTTGCAAATATTAACGATTAAATAATGATTATTGTTCTATAAGGAATTATTGAAAACAATAATGTGTGGAAAGCTTATTATTGTTACTTATATCTATTCAGCTGTGATGCACCAGGACTGCTTAAAACAGTTGTTATCGTTGTTACTTCCCCTATGTTGTTTCAAAGATTAATGCTGAAGGCACAAACAGTCCGCAGTAAAAATGTGGGCTTTCTGACACTTAGAATTGTAAGATGCAAAAAAGTAAACACCTGTTTGTATTGAATAAATAAACTAATGTTTTTTTTTTTTATTTGTGATATTCTCATATAGTTTTATTTTAATTTGTAACATCCAAGAACAGCTTCTCATTTAAATTACTTTGTCTTTAATAAGATGAGAATAATACAATTTTAAATAATAAAATTAATTAATAAAAACATTTTTTTTTTCCATGGCCCTCCCCTTACTTGTTCTTGGTCCCCTCTGTGCCACCCCATTAAGAAAACCCCAGAATCACCCTAGTATGTAAATTTTACATTAATAAACAAGAACTATTACAGTAAGAAGATTGCTTGTTTGAGTACTGGCTGGGCCAGTTGGCATTTTCTTCGTGAAGTTAGCTTGTTCTCCTTGTGGGTTTCCTCCGGGTGCTCCGGTTTCCCCCACAGTCCAAAGACATGCGCTATAGGTGAATTGGATACATTAAACTGGCCATATATGAGCATGTGTATGAATGACAGTGTGTATGGGTGTTTCCCAGTACCGGGTTGTGGCTAGAAGGACATCTGCTGTGTGGCACATATGCCAGAATAGTTGGCGGTTCATTCTGCTGTGGGGACCCCTGATAAAGCCGAAGGAGAATGAATGAAATGATTACAGGGAATTGTAGCCTAGTTCTGATTCCAAACACAGCCATAAAGATAGAGAGACTGTTTCAAGGGTTTTAAATATAATAAAAGTATCCCCTGTATCCCATAATAAACAATTATCAGTGATACTTTTCACCGTCTTAAAGACGAGCACTGTAAATTGCAGGTTACTTTTAGAGGCGACCGCAAGTGCACATCTCCTGATTAAACTCTTACAGGCTGGAGAAAGCAATTAATTGAGTTCACCATGAGTTCATCCATTTTCTTCAAGTCCCAAAGAAAGTCAGCTGATTACAGTCAAGCTCTCTGAAAATGAACTCTTATCTGCAATGTAGACTGACAAATGCCTTCTCCCTACAGGACGAGCAGACGTCTTGCTTCTTGCTTTGTTGGAATGAATGAGCTGTTAATGACTTTATAAAGCAGCAATGTGTTCTGGTGCTCAAATCTGATTGCACAAGGTGCTGCAAGAGTGTTAATACATGACCTAACAACTCAGGGTCTTTTTGTGCATCAGTTTCTTTGTGCATTACAGACACACTAGCTGGGTTTCTATCCTAACATGAAGTGAACCATTTCAAATTTACAACTGGTAATTAGGTTTCCCAGTACTGAGTTGTGACTGGAAGGGCATCTGCTGCGTAAAACATATAGTGGAATAGTCGGTGGTTCATTCCACTGTGGCAACCCCTGATACACGAGGGACCAAGCTGAAGGTAATCCAGATTAATCTAGATTAATTTCAAGATTACAGTGAGATTAATCTAGATTTTTATTTTTATTTTTTTTATCTATGGTCACCTATAGTTCAAAAACATTGTGTTTTATTTGAACATTCATATTTTCAATGGTTGGAAAAAAATGGCTATTTTTGCTATATTTTTTAAATATGTGTTGCATACAGTATGGCATATTTTATATACTATATGTGAAATCCATAAATACTTCTATGTCATAAATATAATTTGCATATATTTCCATATATCAGATTTCTATATGGGCACTTTTGTATTCTAAGTGCAGCACTATTGCTTAGATGATATTATTTAACACAGTTAATTCATGCAAATGAGGATAGTGCTGATGGATTTGAGAGTAGGAGATCAATAGTGCCAGAAAGCTGTTAGCATATATAATTTCATCCATACTCATGTTCTTGACACAATTAGACCTGAGCTGTAAATTCCATGATTGCTTTAAAGTGATGTCGTGACACAGACGATTGACAGATCACCTTTCTAAGTTCATCTTCCTCAAGTGCAATCGGTCTTTTGTTTTCACGCTGATTAATTTTAATCACTTGCAGGTGTTTTTGCTTCTCCTACAGTTAAGTTTGTGATTGGCTAAATGTCGTTGCTCATGGCAACAGGAAAAGGTGCGCAGGTGTTCCATTCAATTCGACACAGTAGCAGTGGATGTCATTTTCACAACATAACATAAATATTAAAAAAATTAACATTTTGCATATTTTAATGTCTTCCTAATAAAGGTTCTTGATTAGCATTGATGGTTCTTAAGGAACCTTCAATATTTATAGAATGTTTATTAAATTTAATTGCACAAAAAGTTCTGTAAAATGTTTTTCACACTAAGATTTTATTTTCATTAGTTGTTTTTTCATAATTTTGAAGGGGGTTTGGATAGTGGAGGAAAGCACTGGGAGCAGAGAGAGGGGATGGATCGAGATAGGAACTCAAGCCGGGAATCAAACTCAGGTTGCCGTGAGCACCATGATGCATTATGCCAGTTCACTTAACCACTAGGCCAGTGGTGTGCAAACTGGAGGGCCAGTGTCCTGCATAGTTTCAGGTGTGTTTACTTGGGGTTGGAACTAAAACATGCAGGATACCGGCCCTCCAAGATTGAGTTTAGACACCCCTGCACTAGACTATTGGTGCCAATTTAATTTTTTATTTTGTTATTATTTCATATTTACTATTATTATTTATAATAATATTATAACAAATGTCTTCAGAGTGCTCCGGTTTCTCCCACAGACTAAAGACAAGCACTATAAGTAAGTTGAATAAACTATATTGTCTGTAGTGGATGTGAATGAGTGTGTATGGGTGTTTCCTAGTACTGGGTTTCAGCTGGAAGGGCGTAAAAAATATGCTGGAATAGTTGGCGGCTCATTCCACTGTGGTGACTTCTGAAAATAGAGACTAAGCCAAAGGAAAATGAATGAATGAATAACAAAATTGTTTTTCTATTCACTGCAAATGCACTCTTCTGGAACCCTTATTTTGTGTGAAATACATAATAAAAGTGTCATGTTAATATCGTTTTTACACTTTCAGTGATAGATTTCTTTACCAGAATCTATCATGATGGTAAGAACCCAAATGTATCCATTTAATCAATAAATTAAGTAAATAATTAATTAAAATAATTTAAACCTTTTATTATTACAGTTAGTTTATATAATGAAGCTGTTCTTAATGAAATAGCAATGCAAACATAAAAAGCTAAGCTTTTCTATTATTAATACAGTCTTAAATATGTATTTTAGTGCAGTGTCCAATTAAAGAAAATCAAACTCAAGTACAAACAAACAAACAAACAAACAAACAAACAAACAAACAAACAAGTAAATTCACTCACATACCAATTTATCAGTATATACAGTGATCAGCATATATAAGTACACACCTCACAAATCTTTTAAATTAATATTTTAATTGGAAGCTATTGACCTTATTCTAAAATGCGGAAGTGCGCCTGTTTTCACAATTGTTTTAAACCTTCTGATTCAGTCGCCTATGGGAGAAATGACTAGGAATAATAAACAGCAGAAAACGGTCAAACTTCTTGCTCTACAAACAAATGTTTGCATTGCTATACAGACCAAGTAGAATAATATAATAATCAGTAAAATATCAGTTTGCAACATCAAGCATCAAACTGCCTTTTCACTTACAGCTTTAAAGGAGTGGAATTCTGTCCCTGGCAGCATCAGAGATATAACCTCCTTTAATATATTCAAAAACATTTAAAAATCTGGTTTATAGAAAATCAGACATGACATAATTACGATTAGATTGAAACTAGCATGTTTCCATTTGTGCCTAACAACTTAATGATCTGTTGTTTAAATGTTTCAACAATTTTTATCTCTATTACAAAATGTTGGTGTTTAAGTTTAATTTGTAAATATTCTTTTTTTATTAACATCTACATAACCATGTCTATTTTAGTACTTTTTAACTATGTTTGATTGACTGTAAAAAATTTTTTTAGGTTGTTCAGGGACAACAGATGAAAAATAGTCTTCGGGCTAATTCTGGTGCATTGGCAGAAATGCTGACTAATGTACAGTACACTGTCCCTGCCAAATAAAAATAAATAAATGAATAAATAAATAAAATAAGCTGTGCAACGAGCAGTTTTTAACGTCTAAAAATGAATGGAAGTGAATGCTCGTCGGCAAAGAATAAAGTGAATACAGTATAATATTTGTGCATATGCATTAGATTGGTCAGTATTCAATAGCGGTTCAAAAACTAGTACAGCCAAATGTATATGTTATACAAAAATATTAAATACACACTTTAAAAAGAAAAATCAAGAGAAGCAAAAACAAAAATTTTGTTGAAATTGAATTTTTTTCGCAACAGTTTGCTTGAATTTAATAATATTATCTTTCAATTTCTTAATATGTTCAGTGACTAAATTATTATTTTAATAAATATATCTTTAATAAATCTGTTTTGTTCAAATGCACTAAAATACATTGCCTATATTCAATGAGAAATGGATCAAAATATTCATTTTCAAAACGGGGTGTACTCTCTCTGTACATACAAAACAAAAGGATTTCCATACCAGCACATCAACTTAATTATAATTATGTAATTTTAATTATTTTGGCCTGCAATGCTCAATACCAGAAAAATCTAAGAAAAATAGCCAAAATAAATGTATAAAGTTATGAAGCCTTGCAAACAAAATGGAAACCTGTTAGCAAAGAATCCATGATTTGCTAATGGGATGAATATTAAAAATGCAATTTTAATAGGTTTCAATTGGGACATCTTTGTCCGGAAGCTCTTAAGCGCAACTTTTGTGTTTCAATCTGTTGTAACTAGTGTTAAACTGATTTATGAAAGGAAATGAATGTTAATTATTCCAATAGAAATATATCCATTTTCTCCCAAATGCTATTTGTACAAGCTGGTTAGCACTGACATATTCAGAGCAAGAAGGTCCCTAGTTCAAGTCCTGTCTGGGCCAGTTGGCATTTCTGTGTGGAGTTTGCATTTTCTCCCCATGTTCCCGTGAGTTTCCCCTGGGTGCTCTGGATTCACCAACAGTCTAAAGACATGTGCTATAGGTGAATTGGATTAACTAAATTGGCCATAGTGTATGAGTGTGAATGTGAGAGTGCATGGCTGCTTCCCAGTACTGGGTTGCGTCTGGAAGGGCATACGCTGCATAAAACATATGCTAGAATAGTTGGTGGTTCATTCCTCTGTGGCAAGCCCTGATAAATAAGGGACTAAGCTGAAGGAAACATTAAAATGATCACAAAATAAAAACACAAAAATGTTAAAAATGTTGCTTAAGGGTTTCACAGAGCAGTGTTTCTCAACTGGTGGGTCGCGACCCAAAAGTGGGTGGCAGGAACATTTTCAGTGTGGTCAAAAAAAATAACAAAAGTTAAATTTTTAAACTTTTTTTGCTTATACTGGACTTTTATTTTGAAATGCGTGCGCAACAATCCTACCCTTTGAATTGTGAAATTTCATTTCGTTATTGCAACAAATATGTCGAAGCACAAGTACGACCCCAAATATGTAAAGTATGGATATATATATATATATATATATATATATATATATATATATATATATATATATATATATATATATATATATATATATATATATATATATATATATATATATTGACGACAAAAAAGTCTTAAAGCCTTAAAGCTGTCATATGTAGTGAGGTGCTCTCAAAAGAGAGCATGAAACCTTCTAAATTAAAACAACATTTAGAAACCCCTGCAGAAAAATCCAGCTTAAACCAGCCCAGGCTGATTTCAGAGGGGTTTTGGCCATTTCCAGGCTGGTTTCCAGCCATTTCCAGCCTGGTCTTAGCTGGTCAGGCTGGAAACTGACCAGCTAAATCCAGCTAAAACCAGCTTGACCAGCCTGGTTTAAGCTGGGCATAGCTAGTTTTGGCTGGGCTCCCAGCCTGGCTAGGCTGGTCAAGCTGGTTTTAGCTGGTCATCTCCCAGCCTGACCAGCTAAGACCAGGCTGGAAATGGCTGGAAACCAGCCTGGAAATGGCCAAAACCCCTCTAAAACCAGCCTGGTCGACCAGCTAAAACCAGCCTAGGCTGGTTTAAGCTGTTTTTTTTTTCAGTAGGGACCAGAGAACATGTTTTATTAAGTTTATTATTAACAGTATTTGTCATTTTTACTTTGTAATATTTCTGTTATTTGATACATTTTGTTAAATGACAGCAATAAAATAGTGTTTTTTTTGTAAGTCTTGGTGAATTTCTTATGCTGTATCTGTCACTACTTGTTTATGTTAACAAATAAATACAAATTAAGTATAATTCCTAAAACTGTATCATAGTTCCTAAAAATTTGGGTTGCGGCTTGATGACCATGTAAAAATGTGGGTCCCATGGCCAAACCAGTTGAGAACCCCTGGCATAGTAGAATGGAATATGTCAAGATTTTTTTCCCCCTACCTTTGGTGCATTGAAAAGACTTTCACTACCCAAGAAAGGTTTTAGTTTTATTTCAGTGAATGGAAACCACATTTCTTTCTCTTTAAATCCATTTATGAGATTTAATCAAGTGTATCTAAGAAACTAATTGCTGTCTTTACCCTCGCTAAAATCCATTTGATGTCAAAAGCCTTTGTGCATGCCATCTCAGCTTTGCCACAGTTAAATCTATCCTTGCCCAAACTCATTTGATACCATATAATTTAACGATAAATGTGATGGTACTGTATGAATGAAAAGTGCAGGTGGGACAGGTCTGTTCAGTGGAAAAATGGAAAAAATCAGAGCAGGAATGAACTATATTAGAGATGAGTTAAAAGCAAATGAGGAGGAGGGATCAGTCTCTTTTTTCTGTTAATGAGATAAGTTTCAAAGTGTACTATTTCATTGGAATAATTGCGCTGATGGCAAGGAGTAGTGTAGACTTATGTAGTGTAGACTTATGCTTATGAAGCATTATAAAAAAAAAGATAGTTAACAGGCGGGAAACACGGTGGCTCAGTGGTTAGCACTGTCTCCTTACAGCAAGAAGGTCGCTGGTTTGAGTCCTAGCTTGGTCAGTTGGCACTCTTTGTGGAGTTTGCATGTTCTCCCCATTTTGGCGTGGGTTTGCTTTTGGTGCTCCGGTTTCCACTACTTAAATAAGCTAAATTGGCCGTAGTATGTATATGTGTGTATTCACTGAATAAATGAATAAAGGCACTAAAGGCTGATTTATACTTCTGTAGGAAGGGAGGTAGCCGCTTGGTCTGTATGTACAGTAAAAAACTGTGTGCTACCTACCAACACTCTTCCTCAACGCAGTGAAGCAACAGTTATATAGTATCGTACTGACACCTAGTGGCCAAATGCCATTATACAATGCATAGCTCCAACATTTACAATAAACAATTACTTAAATACATATTTAGCAATTATTTGACATATTTAAAGTTAGAAAAAACGATTGGACTAAATAAATCATTCATGCGTTCATTTTCCTTTGGCTTAGTCAGAAGTCCCTACAGCAGAACTAATCCAGCTGTCACAATCACCAGCGATCTCTAACCACCAGAGGTCGCTGGAAAACATTTTCACTCGCAGAACTACAAATCTGATTGTAAATGGACTTCAACTTCATACATGCTCTTTGCCCACACACACCTGTTTCCTCATTTAGATTGATTACACTCGCACCACCTGAGGATTGTCAAAGACTGATAACACACACTATTTAAGCAGCACACACTCATTCAGGTTGCAGAGTCTTGTTAACTGTACTAGTAACACTACAACGCGTTTTCCTTGTCTTGTTATCCTGTTTATTGACATTAGTCTTGTATTGTCTTAGTCTGCCGCCTGTCTTACGACCTCCTGCCTGTTATATGACTACGATTCTGGACTGTCTCAAGATATCTGTTTACACCTGTATTGACCTGCTTGCCTGACTACGATTAAACCTGCATTTGGATCCTACCTTCTGTTGTCAGTGTCACTCCCATTGTTACACCAGCATATGTTTTATGCAGCGGATGCCCTTCCAGCCACAACCCAGTACTGGAAAACACACATACACACTCATTCTCACACAAACACTCTCATACACTATGGCCAATTTATTTTATTCAATTCACCTATAGCGCATGTCTTTGAAGGGGGAAACTAAAAAGTATATTAGGTCCAAGTCCACTGTATTTACATCAACGCAACGCTGTCTTTCTCTCTTTATATATTTATATTAAGTCTTGCATACATAATTTCTGAAGCATCTGTCATGCCAAATATGTTAATAGAAAGCACATGTACGTCCACCTAAATGTGTAGAAGAATGCTCACCTATGCTTTTTTTACCTTAAGAAAGTTCTCGATGTCTTATTAATAAGATCTCAGATATTAACACCGGATTGGTACACTTTGAAAAATAATCGTCAGATGTCCTTCTGCTCCAGCAATGATGTGCTTCTGTGAAGTGAGTCCCGGCAGTGCTGATGAATAAATGAACACAACCCAAATCTATGGAGATGCTTTGAAAACTGTGGCTTTTGCAATGTCACATCTGCATGGCAGCATAAATTGAGCAGAGATGATAGAAAATCAGTGTGGGGATGAGGAGGATGATGATTACCCATGTACTTTGCTGCTAACTTTTATTATTGTACAGATACAATGATGTAGAACAGTGGTTCTCAAACTGTGGTACGTGTACCACTAGTGGTACGCTGGCTTCCTTCTAGTGGTATGTAGAGGAATGAAATATGTCAAGTACATGCTACACAATTTATCAAAAATGATGTATATAATATGCCATATTTGACATATAGCCTATATTTCTGAGGTAATCTGCCACGTTTTTTTTTTAACTGTGCAGAGTTTTAGGTGCTTTACTGGGCCTACTATGCCTCTGTATTTCAATACTGCTAATTTTTGGTGGTACTTGGAGAGACAATTTTTTTCTGTGGTGGTACTTGATGAAAAAAGTTTGAGAACCACTGATGTAGAGCAAGGATATAGCAACTTTTAGGAAATTTAAAATGTCACTGCAACATATTTAAAGTATTTTAAAAAGCATTATTGTGCTAAATAAAGCTTAAAAATTGATGGAAGTTTAAGACCATTCTGTTTCAAATTCGACACCTGATTAAAAACACTGGAAGGGTTAAGTTTTAATGTTTTTCAGTTTAAAACCTTCAAAAACCCATGTTACTGTATATGAATCACAGCATTAAATTTAATGCGATTAACACAGAAATCCATTTGTGTGTATAATGGAATCCGTTCAATCTGATGCTGTGTTCACACCAGACGCGGAACGCGCGGATAAATTGCGCTATTCGCGCGTAAATAGCTGGGTGAATATTTGAGTTTACTTGCTTCATTCGCGCGTCAAACCCCGCTTCATTCTCGCGTGAAATCCGCTTCATTCGCATGTCAAATTCACTTCAGAACAGACGCGGATTCGCGTGATGGGCAGGGATTCTGTCTGCCTGGTGACTCTAGCTTCATAGCTAAATGGCTAACATGGATTTTATTAAGAAAATAACAGTGTTTATGTGCTTAATGAAGACTGAAAAACAGCGTCAATACGTTTAGGGTCGTGTCTGAGTCCACTACACCCTTTCAGAGGTGCATCCAGCTCTGTGAGCTCATAAACTCCTCCAGAAACTGAACCTGGATGACGGAGATTTTCAGTGGTTCTTCTGACTGAGCCAAGCAGTTTGATGACTTGTTGTCGGTGTCGCCTGGAGGAATTCCCCCGGGACACCATCAACAGGTTCTACGTCACAATCACGCCCCCACAAGAGCAAGCTTTTGATTGGTTAACGTGTCGCGAATGTCCACTGAAGTTCAGATTTTCGAACTCGAGAGATTCGCGCGCAATGCTCGTTAAGCTCGTCAACTGCGCAAAACGGTAAATTCGCCCCGCGCTATTCGTGCGTATCGCGTTATTCGCACTGCATCATTTGCGCAATTCGAGTCATTTGCACGTATCGCGCCGCAGGATGTCTATTCGCGCGTTTGCGTTGACTTAACATGTAAATCACTCGCGCTTGACACGCGTTCCGCATTTGGTGTGAACGCAGCATAACATGTCCTATGTGAGCAACTAAAGTGTCTGTCTATCAAGAAAAATGTCAATGGTTCAGTTGTAATAGTTGTTTCTGATTTAATGTGTTACTGCATTGTTACTAGTGTGGTTGATTTTGGGAATAAAAATAAAAACAAGTTATCAAGCTCAAAAAATTAGAAAAAATATACAAAATCAAAAACCAATTTAAAAATCCAATTTAAGTGAAGTATTTTCTAAACTAATTTGGAATGGATCACATGCTTATGATTGCTTGTGGCTGGTCCCGCATTAATAAATTTATGATTCACCAATCAGATGATTCCTAAGCCACTATAAATACCCTAAGTTCAATAAAACAGCCATCTTCGTTTTGAAGAATTTCCTCTCCACTCTTCTCCTCCTTTCCTAGATGGGTGGCAAGGTGACCCAGTGGTTAGCACTGTTGCCTCACAGCAAGAACTTCTCTGGTTCTAGTCTTTACCAAGCCAGCCGATGTTTCTGTGCGGAGTTTACACATTGTCCCCGTGCTCACGTGGGTTTCCCACAGGTTCAGCGGTTTCCTCCTACTGTCCAAAAACATGCAACTTAAGTTAATTGACTAATCCAAATCGGCACCATAGACATGCTCCTAATAAGTAGTTACCTCTTAAGAGCAATCACTTTCTGTTTATTAGCTACTACAGCAAGGGAGTTCTCAAGATCTACCTGAGCTCAAACTCCCCTCTCGCCTTGCAAACGGGAGGGAGCCCCAGGCTCGAGAAACTTATGAGCTCAGGGCTCTTTCTCATTCAAAAATGTTATCTATTCATGATGAAAAACCTGACTTTGACTGAATTAATAATAGACAATAAAAATACCAGTCTGATCTCATGAGAAAGCGTAAGTACAGTGTTTTACGTTTTGTCAGTTTGGTGGCTAATTCGTAAGAATTAGTACAGTACAAATTTGTAAGAGTTCAGCCATGCGAAAATGTACGATCTATAAAAGGAGATGTGGCACCAAACCCCAACCCTAAACCCAAATGTCAATGGGGGATAAGCAAATTGTAAATTGCATGAATGAGATCATACAATTCATACAAATGTTTCAAATTTCTGTGAAATTGTGTTGGAAATACATACATTATATCAGTTACTGTAAGCAATATTTATTAAAAATGTCCTGTAATACTCAATGCCTTTTAGTACAATTCCAAAATGTAAATACACATGTAAATATGGTAAACTGTTAATTAAAAACATATATAGACAATTGCTGCGTCCTAATTCGCATACTTATACTACCTTCTAAAAGTATGTAGTTTATTTGTGTAGGAAAAGTAGGACATACTACTTTTTTGTTAACAGACCGTAATGTTGCTTAGTTACATACCCTGTCAATCTTGACACATCATTCACATTTCTTTTTTTTTTTTTTTTTTTTTTGGTCCAACAAACATTTACACCACGATTGACAATAAAACATGCAATATACAAACAATCCATAGTGATGATAGATTTATATATATATATATATATATATATATATATATATATATATATATATATATATATATATATATATATATATATATTTCTAAATTTCAAAAAGGAAATAAAATAAATACAATAATAGTAGTAAATAAATAAAAAAACAAAACATTCATTCATTCATTTTTTTTTTGCCGTAGTCCCTTTATTAATCTGGCCTTGCCACAGCGGAATATACCACCAACTTATCCAGCATATGTTTTTAAGCAGTGGATGCCCTTCCAGCTGCAACAAAAACAAAACAAACAAAAAAATGTAAATAAAACAAATAAAAAAAATAATCTTCTGTTTTTATTAAAACCAGTTAGACTGGTCCTAGTCTGATTTATGTTTTTTTTAAAAATCATGAAAGGTTTTAAGATTTTATAGAATTTGTCTTCTTTCTTTTTTCATCCACATTTCTTTAGAATGTAATTACCTACCTGACTGTAGATTCAGCAGCAGGTTAATCTGCCATTCGCTGGTCTTTCTTGCAGAGAAATCTCCTCAGGTCTTTGGATAATTATTCATTCAGAAGATTATTTCCAAACATGTCTTGAGGAGTTCGCATTGTTGTTGCAGATGAAAAGTAACATGGAAAACGTGAATGAAATATTTTCCAGTTGGCTACATATTAATCAATCCATTTGTGAACTTTGTTCAGAAAAATGCTTAAAGGGTGGGCCCACACAGTTTGTACTACGTCACTGCGCATCTGTCATGTTTGTAGTTTAACACTTTTAACACTTTTGGGACATACTAATTCTATTTTTGAATACTATTTAGGACAGATTGTATGTGAATGGGGCAATAGTATGTAGACTTGGATTTGCAAGCTGAGACTGCATATGATGCAATGTCAGACACAATGCACTCAGTGAAGCTTGTGACATCACTGTGAGGGGTATTGTTAGGGTTGGGGCTGGGTGTCTGCATTGAAAAGCACTGGATGCAGCTCACCTTGCAAGTGCACAAGGTCTGCTTCCAGATCGAATTGGGATGCAGCAAATAATAAAATGCCATATAAATAATATCCATGGCATGTATATAATAAAATATTATCCATGCCATCTGCATGCCAAAAATTTATTGGATGTGGGAAAGTGCTATTTTGCAGAGCAGACAAGCACAGAATATTGAAAAAGCGAAGCAAAACTCCCCACTTGTCATTCTCAAATAAATCATTTGCACTGTGCTTTTTTTAATTGCAAAGGAGATTAATTAGATGGTGTTTGTAAGGCGTACATCTGAAACTACTCGGCCACACAAAATCTCAAGATTGTTTGTGATTTAGTTCACATCTGGAAGACAGGTTTTTTCGTGCATATGTTCGTTTCTCCTAATCACACAAATGCACATTTGAAAAATGATCCTAAATCAAATATCAAGCAGTTTTTATGCGACATTTTATTAGAATTAGAATTTATCAGCTTTTACCAAGTAAAATGTGAGACTTTTTTGGACCTTTAAAACTATTATGAATGATATTTTAGACTTATACAGGTCTACATGCTAAGGATGTTTTTTTTTTCTTCTACTAATGGCCCAGTTGGTCTAGTGGAAAATATTTTTACTTACCCCATCAAAAAGTTATTTCTTAGCCACATGTTTCACATAATGTGTCAGACAAGCAAAAACAACCACAGTCGTATATAAACTCATCTTATTTTTTAAGCACTACGTATAAGCTCTTTAAAAACTAATAAACTAAATGTATGCACAATCAACAGAACACAAATAACTTTCAAACCAATTTTATTGTAAAGGAAGATAATTAAACCATATTTTTATACAGCTATTAAATTGGCTATTATAATATGAGTTATAAATAAAGTTTTGTTAAATGTTTTATTCAACCCAGGCTCATTTTGAATATGTATCCATATAGACATTTCTGGAGAGCACCAAATATGTCCCAGGAGGTACTTTTTTTTCAGTTTTTGTTTTCGCAAATCCCCAGAAGCCGATGTGCTATACGTGCCTGCTCTTCTTGCGTAAATCCACCAGAGGCTGCTGTTGACTGACTGACTGACTGACTGACAGACCTACCGATCCCCCAGCCACCCTTTTCCCTAAACCCAACTGATAGTGTTTTCAAAAGCACCGACTGACCAACACCCACCCTCTTCCCTAAACCCAACTGACAGTGTTTTCAAAAGCAATCCAGAAAAAGAAAAGCCCTCGCGGCATGCGGATTTTTAAAACATTTTCAGATTTTACTTTACTTTCTTTCTTGTGCACAAGTGGAAATGTATTTTTGGCTTCACACAACCACATCAGCGTTCACATTATACACATCACAGAAAAAACAGGCAATACAATACATTTACTACATTCTCACCCTGTTATTACTTGTTTATTTTATTTTTATTTTTTATTTTTTCTTACCTGCTTTCTGAACTGCATCGTTGTGGTTAACTCCGCTCCACATCACAAGTCTACCAATATACGTGAGCCATTGGACAAACTGATAGCAGTGGAAAAGCTATCTATACAGAGGTAAACGATCAGCTGGTAAGTGCAAAACGGAACGGCCAACCAACCCGTAGCGTTTGTTTTAAAGATGAAATGTAGTCATACATATTTTTCGCAATCTCCATAAATGTATATAGGGGTACGTTTTCAAAATTAGCCTATGTTGGTTTTATTGAGATGGATTGTTGGTGATTGGATGACGTTTTTGCCTGATTGAGTAGTTTTACATGGACATAGTAAAATTAAGACTATTTAAAACTATTTAAGACCTATAATTCAAAAGTTCAGTGAATTTAAGACTTTTTAAGACCTAATTATTTTTATTTTTTTAAGACTTTTTAAGACCCCACGGATACCCTTATATATTAAGCCATCTCGCCGCCATTCCACACTTTTTGATTTAGTGGCTAATTCGTACAAATTAGTACAATCTCATTCGTACAAATTTGTACAATTTGCTCATCCCCCAATGACGGTTAGGTTTAGGGGCGGCGTTGGGTGCCATGCCTCCTTTTTAAAATAGTACATTTTTCATACGACTGAACTCGTATAAATTCTTACGAAATAGCCCCTAAACTGACAAAACCAAAAATTAGTTAAGTTTCCTCAATAGATCAAGCTGGATATATACTGTATATACAATACATATATGAAGAGCTGCAGTGTCCAAAAACCTGAGATTAGCATATAAGCTGTAAGACTGATGAATGATGAAATCCTGATGGGATGAGGATGTTCTGTATGACGAGCAGTATAGTGACACATATCAGTTCTGGAGGAGCCAGAGGGACTGAATGGCTGAAATGGCGAGGTGACACAGATTTTCCTCTCTAATGGTTTCTAATGATGCGAATCAAAGAGTGAAGCGGTGAGAGAGACACTCCACTGCACAGCTGTAATCTTAAAGCTGAATATGTCTAAACAGAGCACAGAAGAAATCCTCCTGCTATAGGCTATAAGTGATGTTGTGAGTGTTTTTATAGGTCTGCAGATGTGGAATGTTTATATTTTATGCGCAAGAAATGCTGCGGCCCAATTCGCATACTTAGATTCGCATCTAAATAGTAGTTGAAAATAGAATTAGTATGTAGTATGTTGGAAAGAGTATGTCAAAAGTTCCTTTGGCATGCTGTCCTGGGAGAAAACCCTGTGCTCTGAAAAAATTGAGCTCCCTGGTAAAGGAGGAAAGGGGTAGATGGGGTGGAAGGGAGGATTCTTACAAAATGAAGATGAGGGAGTAATGTTAGTCGGGCTATTTTTAGTGAGTTTGGAATGATCTGATTACTAATGATTACAGATAAAAGACTAGCTGCGATCAATCATATCACATGCTCCTCTCGAAATTAGTTTGTGAAACTCCACTTAAAATCTGACTTACTGAATCATTTTTCAATTGCTTTTCGGTGATATTTCATACGCAACAACAATGTGAACTTATATAAAGACGTGTTTGGACATTAACTTCTGAATGCGTAATTATGCAATGACCTAAGGAGATTTCTCTGCATGAAAAGCGCGCAAATGTCAAATTAACCTGCTGCTACTTAATCTCCAATACGGTAAGTAATTTATTATAAAAGAAATGTGAATGATGTGTCATGAATGTGATTGACAGGGGACATACCTGAGCAACATAACTGTCTATTAATGAGGAGGTAGTATATGTCTCAAAGCTTGCATACTCTCAACACAGGTTCATTCAGAAAATGTAGCTCTACATACGTTTCTGGCGATCGCGAATTATGTAGCCAGAAGTACATATGGCTGCATTTTGTCTTTAAAATGAATGATACTTGGCGGTATGACGCCATTTCTTTTTGCGCTTACCAACTCACCGCTCAACTCTGTATGGACGGCTTTTACACTGTTACCAGTTTGTCCAGTGGCTTGGCTGGTATGTTGACGGACGTTAGTTGACCGTGACAACAGGGTTCGAGTCTGGCAAGGAATAATTGCAGAAAGTGGGTAAGACAAAAACAGAAAGCCAAAAAATAAAAATAGTTCAGTAAATAACAGGGTGAGAATGTGGTAAAATGTAAAAAAAAAAAAAAAAAAAAGAAATTGTAAAAATCAGTGAAGGGCTTTTCTTTTTCTGGATTGCTTTTTGAAACTGTCAGTTGGGTTTAGAGAAGAGGGTAGGTGGGTCAATAGGTGCTTTTAAAAACATTATTGGTTGGGTTTAGGGAAGGGGGAGGGAGAAGGCATGAATGGCACTCGCTAGAGAAATTTGAGATCTCAAAAAGTGTACACAGCAACTCGGTTGGATTCATGAAAACAAAAACTTCAAAAAAGTGTACCTCCTAGGAAGGTATTTGGCGTTCTCCAAAAATGTATATAGCGGTACGCTTTCAAAATAAAGCTGCGGTCACACTAAAGTTTGCGAAATTCTGTCGTACGGTGCTGCGAATAGGGCTGGGATTAAACAAGATGATTAGACATTTTAAAAAGCAAGCCATTGCTCCATATTTTACATTTCTGTACAGAAAGGTCATATTTTGATCTTCGACTGGTCAAACAAAGTCAAGTGATGCAATTTCGTAGGTCAGAGTTCACCAAGCTTGAACTTTGCAACGCAGTGAACTGTGAAACTTGACGCACGAACTTGGTTTCCAGTCTGACGCATTTGCGTGCAAATAAATAGAAAGAAAAGTCCAGTGTGACCACAGCTTTAGCCTGTGTTGCATACTCTTGTTACACACATGTTGTTAAACTGAATTAGCATGTTTTTTAAACATGTTTTAGCTTTATCTAGGCTTTGTTAATCACAATCTTGAACTGGGTGCATATGGGTTATATTTTTAGTAAGATGTAATGTTTCAAAAACTTTGAAACTACCATGTCAAACACTGTATGGAGTTTGCGTGTCTCTTCGTGCCATGCTGCACTCATATTCATGTATACACAGAATAACAGTTCTATTGTTTTAGTCGCATTACTTCTTGTTATTTGTGTCTGATGTAGAGGATTTTAATAGACCCGATTCTCTTTTACAGAACATCTTAAAGGTCAGACTCAAGTTTGATGGTTATAGCTTGAAATCTTTAGGATCTACAGTTTAAAATTGAGTCTCACCAGTCTACATTATTAATGTGTGGATACTCAGAAACAGTAATAAGGGCACTTTAATGTCAGCATTCTAATCTTTACACACTGTATTTCAACGCGTACTCCGTGTGCATGTCAAAAAATTCATTTTGATCTATTATAATGCATTTTTAAAGAAGGTAAAGTGCAATGGTGCAACAAATTCAGAAATATTCCACTTCATCCCGCAGTGCTGAATATATTATACAACCATGAGACTATAAAATCATTTTATATACAGAACTGGAGTCTCTTCTTTCTTTTTTTAAGCATTTTAATCTATTTATAAAAACCATCATAAAAGGCTACTTCTCTTAAACATTTCATTTTCCACCTGTAAGATTATAAAACTATTTGCTGCGGGTTTTAATCCGCCGTGACTCACTTTAGACAGTCAGGAGTAGAGAATTGAATACAGTTCTTCCTTCTAAGCAAAAATTCCCATTTCTTTTGCCAGTTATGAGATTTTTTACTTATCTAGAGATGTAATAGGAAGATAAATGTGTGCGTGTAAATCAGAGTGATTATGTGTAGCAGTATTTGTCCATAATATTGAGCCGTTGGACTAGTACATCCAGACAGATAGAGGCCTTAAACTGTATTAAGGCATTAAATCGTACCTCACGCTGGGAGAAAAACAAGATGAAGTTTGGCTATAGGTGACAAAACAGCACATTTTATGGCCAAAAGCAGGCAGCACATTATGTGAAGTGACCTTCACGCTGCCTGTGAGCTTTATCAGCTCAGCGATGAGTAATGTGGCTTGAGTGCATCCAATCACAACATTGCATTATTAAAACAGAATCTCTCCGCTGGCAAAATAGCCTTGGATTCACATCCTCCTAACACATACGCACAGAAGAAGCACACTCTCCCTTGCCTTGATTCTATCTTAACTCACTTTTTGATTCACTCACATATATTTCTGTTTAATAATTTAAAGGCGTGCAAACAAATGTAAACTACTTTTGAAAACTTTGGAGTCTGTAGGATGCATAAATGTTTTGAAATGTTTTAAGCTCGCCCAGGCTGAATCACAAATACTGTAACAAAACTCTAATATTATTAGAATTTATTTCAATTATTGTTTTGTATTTAGCTAGATTTTAAAATGTCATATAGTTATGTGAGGCAAATGTTGATTTGCTGTTTATGAAACGCACTATTAATCCTCAAAATAGTTATGCTAATGATTTTTCATACTACCTTTTTAGTTGGATTTCTGTTATTTCAAAAGAAGATATTTTTTGTAAACTATCCGTTTTGACTATCTTTTATAACAGTATTACTTTCCCAAAACATTGTGCATAATATAAATGTTCTGCAAAATACATTTAAATTATATATATATATATATATATATATATATATATATATATATATATATATATATATATATATAAAAACATACACAAACTCACCGGCCACTTTATTAGGTACACCTTACTAGTACTGGGTTGGACCCCTTTTGCCTTCAGAACTTGGCTCCTTCATGGCAGAGATTCAACAAGGTACTGAAAATATTCCTCAGAGATTTTGGTCCATATTAACATGATAGCATCACACAGTTGCTGCATATTTGTCGGCTGCACATCCATGATGCAAATCTCCCATTCCACCACATCCGAAAGCTGATCTGGTGACTGTGGAGGCCATTTAAGTACAGTGAACTCATTGTCATGTTCAAGAAACCAGTCTGAGATTATTTACTCTTTATAACATGGCGAGTTATCCTGCTGGAAGTAGCCATCAGAAGATGGGTACACTGTGGTAATAAAGGGATAGACATGGTCAGCAACAATACTCAGGTAGGCTGCGACGTTTACATAATGCTTCATTGGTACTAATGGGCCCAAAATGTGCAAAAAAAAATAATAATCCCCCGCACCATTACACCACCACCCCCAGCCTGAAACTTTTACACAAGGCATGATAGATCCATGCTTTCATGTTGATGCCAAATTCTGACCCCATCCGAATGTCACAGCAGAAATGAGACTCATCAGACCAGGCAACGTTTTTAATCTTCTATTGTCCAATTTAGGTGAGTCTATGTGAATTGTAGCCTCAGTTTTCTTGTTCTCAGCTGACAGGAGTGGCACCCGTTGTGGTTTTTTGCTGCTGTAGCCCATCCGCTTCAAGGTTGGATGTGTTGTGCATTCATAGATGTTCTTCTCAAGTGTTTATTTGAGTTCCTGTTGCCTTTCTATTAACTTGAACCAGTCTGGCCATTCTCCTCTGACCTCTGGCATCAACAAGGCATTTGCGTCCACAGAACTTCGGCTCACTGGATATTTTCTCTTTCAGAGTATTCTCTGTAAACCCTAGAGATGGTTGTGCGTAAAGTAGATCAGCAGTTTCTGAAATACTCCTGATATTGTAAAGAATACCTAGGAAATGTACAGAATGCCTGATGGTTTTAGGCAAAGTATGAAATATAATTTTTTTGTAAAAGATTTTGCACACTTTTTCTAGGCATTTTATAAAATTTCTAGGCATTATATAGAATGACAAGTATCATTTAGGCATAGTGTTAACAAAAGCCTTTATTAAACATTACGTATTTTTCATTCATTCATTCATTTTCTTGTCGTCTTAGTCCCTTTATGATCTGGGGTCACCACAGCAGAATGAACCGCCAACTTATACAGCAAGTTTTTACACAGTGGATGCCCTTCCAGCCGCAACCCATCTCTGGGAAACATCCACACATACACACACACACACACACACACTCATACACTACGTACAATTTAGCCTACCCAATTCACCTGTACCGCATGTCTTTGGACTGTGGAGTACCCGGAGGAAACCCACGCGAACGCAGGGAGAACATGCAAACTCCACACAGAAACGGCAACTGAGCCGAGGATCGAACCAGCGACCTTCTTGCTGTGAGGCAAACGTGCTACCCACTGCGCCACTGTAACGCCCATTACGACACAGCAATCCCTTTGAGTTGATTTTCATTTTTAGCATGCTATAGATTCGAATTTCACACATTACCAGAAACATACATGCATATATAAATATATATATATATATATATATATATATATATATATATATATATATATATATATATATATATATATATATATATATATATCGTCTCTATCTTTTCCCTTTTTTTCTTTTTGTACAAAATGAGTTAGCCAATAATTACAGCCAATATGTAAAACAGTTACATTTCCCTTTGGAATCAGGCTTGATATTTAACTCCAAAATAAAAACAGTGATCAATTACTCACATCTTGAATTTTTACAAACCTGCTAAGAACAAAAAAAATTATTCTGAAAAACAAACAGTTGAACGTTAAAACTGATTTCTATATTAAAGTCATTGATTACCATCACCAGTTCAGTCACCAATATTTTTCAAAATGTTTCAGAAAATTGTACTGATTTTAGAGTGAACTTTGAAAAAGACTTCAATATCCAGATATCCTCTGTTAATATCATGATGTCAGTTTCGATTGTAAATTACCATTCAACAAGATTTATCAAAACATTCTAGTTGACTTAACATATAACTTAACTTAAGATTCTGTGTACAGCAGTACTATGTTAATTCAACTATGGCTGTTTAGTTTCACCTTGTGTAAAAACTTTGTCAATAAAAGCCACCGATTTCCACACAAAATTGTACTAGTCAATTATTAAGTGTGCAATTTTGATTATGTGTTGCAATAAACAACCCAAGACTGTACATTGTGTTTAATAAAATGGTTTGATTTGAGGATAGGCTTATTCATTATAAAAATTCAATCATTCATTTTCTTTCAGCTTACTCACTGATTTATCAGGGGTCACCACAGCGAAATTAACCAACTATTCCATATGTTTTACACATCGAATGTCTTTCTAACCACAACCCAGGACTGAGACACACACACACACACACACACACACACACACACTCATACACTAATATATATACACGGCCATACACGGCCAAATTAGTTCATCCAGTTCACCTATACTGCATGTCTTTGGATTGTGGGGGAAACTGAAACACCCGGTAGAAACTCATGTCAACACAGGAAGAACATGCAATCTTCACACAGAGATGCCAACTGGCCCAGCCGGTACTCGAACCAGCGACCTTCTTGCTGTAAGGCAACAGTGCTAACCACTGAGCCACCGTGCCACCCAACTACTCTAAAATGATCTATAAAGGTATAAACTAATTAAATCTAGAACCTAAACATGCACATAGCATCAGTTTGTTAACAAATACCAAAGGTTTCTGATTTAAAGCAGTTAGGTTTCTTAATAATTACCCTGTGCCTTTATAAAAATTATGCTGGAGGTTAATATGTGACAAGTTGAGAGTAAGAACTTGTTACATTGACAGCCTCAGCTATTTTGAAACAATCAATCATTGTTATAGGTATCAAATTATATTATGCTGCAAGGTATTTCAAGGAATACCATGTTATGGCCTGCTTTTAGTCATTGAATGCAGTGTAAGGAGAAGTTTAGCTGAAGCTCAAGTTTTGAAGTGTGTATGAATGTAATATTATCTGTATTCCAGAGGGCCAGGTGGGCTGCTGGCGTTCTTCATCATGGCTTATATGCAGGGTGAGGGCGATCCATCAGATTCCCTGTGAGGCTGAACCAGTGCCCTGAATCCAAGATTTACTGCTACTGAAGGCCTGTTGAGAGAACTGAACTCAGACGTGAAAGGAAACGGTGAGCACCATCAGCCTTTTAGACGCTACAGGATTTCTAAAGTCGGTTTGGTTTGTAGATATATTAGTCTTTTGCTATGTGCATTTAAAGTATAACATTGTGTAAATACTGTGGTTTAATAATATTAATAGTTCAACAGTAATATATTAAGACATGCTTTTAAAAATCGTAGGAATTACCCTTTTCTGACAATATGTAAAATAGTTAAGTTTCCTGATGAGATCAGGCTGAGCATTCCAAAGCGGAAGCAAATGATCAGATTTTGATTAAATATTAGCAAAACAAACACTTTTATTTTAGGTTGATTAACTTGCAAATTATTTGTTCTCTTTAAGACTAAGAATGTGCACCAGCAAATTAAACATTGTACATTTTAATTTCATTCAGATTTCAAGAGCTTTAAGATATGCTTGGGTCATATGCTGTAGGCTACAAACACATATCATACACCAGACGCAATAAGACGCAAGACATGTATGGCAGGTTTTGTTGCTATTCTCAGACCAGTGCTACCCTATTTTTCATGTTTTGCGCCATGTTGTTTAAATAGCAAATCCATTTGAGCCACTTTTTTAACTCATGGGTGTGCCGGTCTAAAAAGGAGGTGTTAAGGTGTTGGCGCGTTGCTATTTTGAGGAACTGAAATAGACCGCGCCATTAACCAACTAAAAGCTGGTATAGGATAAAGAATATCTTCAGTGGAGTGCGTACAACACCGTTTCCTTACTCCACTAAAGTAAAGGAGTAAAGAGTAAAAGTAAAGTAAAGAGAAAGTAAAGAGGCCGACTGGACGAGGCTTGTTCTTTATCCTCCCACTGCAGATGGTGTTAAACTGTTTTCTCACTTATGAAGCTTACAGTTTTTCTACTTACAAAGTCCGCTATGTAAATAGCAAATGCACCATAGCACTACACAATTGACTTTTAAGTGAATGGGAGATGAGACTGATTGGTTTAGTGAATTTTATGCTCAAAATACACCCATGACTCATTAAGAGAATAAGCACTTCCCTGTTAGACCATGCGCCAGGGCGTCAACCATAATTTTCCATTTTTTTTATAAAATGTTTAAAATTTAAGACTTTTTATTTAAAAACACAACAGGTTTTATCTGAGAATTTTTATCGTCAAACTTTAGCTAAAGCTCGATAAGGTTCTTTCTATGAGCCAATCACCATATCAAATGCAAGCAGAAGGACCAATTAATAATAAATAAAAATATTTCACATTTAATCTATAAAATCTTTTAAACAATGGAGCAGTTTGTTGGAGTGACATAAAAAGCTGATCCTGATTGGTCCATGTGCGTGTGCATTCGAAATGCTGCTTGACTCATAGAAACAACCTTGTAGTCTTAATGTGCATAACTTATAAAAAAACATCACATAATGTAAACAAGTTGTCATCTAATAGGAATATGTTAATAACTCAATGTTGACAAAAATGTCAGATAGAACATTATAATTCTAGGTACATGAGCTAATGGACCTTATTGTAAAGTTGTTAGTGAATCTTTCATTTGCTGAATAGTTAACGTGAAGTAACAATGACTTCTGAGCCCTTTATTTATTAATCAATTGATCATTTCACTTGTTGATTTTATTTAGCTTACATGAACTAGCAATTATTACAAAGCTTATTGAATACTTATTAATGTTAGTTAATGCTTTAACTTATGCGTCTAAAATAACTACTGCTACCAAATAAATTTCATTACTAGACAGTAGCGGTATATAGATCGTTTAGTCTTGGTCTGCAGTAAACCTAATGTAATATGTTATCTATCTGTTAATGCAACGTGAATGAAAAGATTTAAACAATACCTGTGAAAAGCTGTAATGCTGAGATTACGGAAAAAGCAGTCTATTTTCAATCCCTGGACTGTCTGAAGTCTTTTAAATCGTGGTATTAACCTGTCTGGCTCAAATTCTAGATAATTGTAACACGAGGAGCACAAAAAGCTCAATCAATCTCCCATTGATTGGCAAAGCAGCGAATAAATGGAGCAAAAGGCTAATCAGATGGAAAGCCTCTGAAAAAAGCCTCTGTCACTTTTTTTCTGGTCTCTTCTTTTGCATTTGCTATCAAAGCAGAAAGTGAGACTTATTTAGGACGGTTTGTTGTGTATGCGTCGTTTTACATAAAGATTGAAGAAAATACAAGACTTTATCGACAGCTTTTTTGTCGACGTTGGATTGTGGGGATTGTATGACCCCTGATGGACACAGTCGGAACTGCATGTGCAATTGACTTGAGGCACACGTTTCCGTTTAGATCGGTGATGCCCAAAGTTGCCTGATTGTAACCTTTGATTTGACCCACCATTCCATTTGAGAAGGATGGAGAGGGTTGGAGCGAATTTCTTCAAAAAGATAATCATTTCTAATTTGATAAAACCTTTTTTTGTTTGTTTGCTTGCTTGCCTGCTTTACTGCTGAGATACAAAAAAGCTAACTGAAATAAATGTTGTAAAAAAAGGCTGATTTAAAAAAAAATGTAAATAATGTCACTCAATGGATAGAGGACAATGCTGAAGCTATCGGTGCCTGAGCAATTCAAGGCAAAAACTAGTGTAACTCACGCTGTTATAAATTAACTGTAATAAGTTCATTATAAAATGTAAAAAATATGCTGTGTCAGTTAATATGAAGCAATGTTTTCTAGTTATTTTTAAATATTATTAAATAAATTAAGAAATTACCTATGGCAACTATATTTACCTTCAGTCCACCAGCCTCAATCAAGTTTGGTTTTTGGCCCTTCATAAGAAAGAAATTTGGGCACCCCTGGTTTAGATAAATCAGATTTTTTTCTTCTTTTTTTTTTCTTTTTTAGATTATTCACATTTTGCTCTTCTTCCAGTGCTTTTATCCACAAATTACATAAAGTGCATTCATGGTGTACATTTTTATTTTATTTTATTTTATTTTATTACACCATTCAAGCAATACTGAGGCTAGAACTTTGGGGCAATGTATGTAATCAGCATAAAAGTGTTAGTAAAAAATAACCTTAATTTCTTCATGCAAATATACATGTTATCTTATTTTATTATTTGTTTTTTCACTATAAAATACTAAACTCTAAACTTCAGATTGTGCTACAAAAATGTAATTAAATAAATAAAGAAAGAAAGAAACAAACAAACAAAGAAATAAATAAACAAACAAACAAACAAACAAAAATAGTTGGGTCTCTGAATTTCCTATGAATAATTATATGTTTTTTTATCATTTGGTTGTTGGTGGTTTTTGTTTTGTTCTGTAGCTGGAATATTGCCAAAAAATATTATTTGTATTTTCTTTCACTTAATAATTGATTGATTTGAGTTGATTTGATATTATTATATTTGATTGATTGATTGATTGATTGATTGATTGATTGATTGATTGATTGATTGATTGCATTTCTTATTATGTTACAAGCCGTCTAAACTTTGCATATAGCGCTACCAAAAATGCATTCAAAGAAACAAAAAAAGAAAGAAAAAGAAAAACTGTTGGTTCTCTAGGTTTTCTAGGTGTTTTTCATCATCTAATTTGGTTGTTGGTAGTTTTTGTTTCGTTCTGCAGCTCGAATATTGTCAGAAATATTATTTGTATTTTATTTCACTTAAATATTGGTTGATTTCATTTAGTTTCATTCAATTTCATTTGATTAATTTATTGATTACTTTTATCTTGTTATTTGTTACAAGCATCTTAACTTTGCATAGGGCTACCAAAAAAATGAAGAGGAAAATGAAAAAAAAAATCAAGAAAGAAAGAAAGAAAGAAAGAAAGAAAGAAAGAAAGAAAGAAAGAAAGAATTGATTAATTGGTTCTGAATTTTCTATTAATATGTAGATTTTTTTTATCATTTAATTTGGTTGTTTTTTGGTTTTTGTTTCGTTCTGCAGCTGGAATATTGACAAAAATATTATTTGTATTTTCTTTCCCTTTATTATTAAATTTAATTAAATCAAACTAAATTAAATTTATGGATTTACTGATTGATTGCAGTAAATCTGATTGATAGATCTATCTATCTATTTATGAGTGTGTGTGTGTGTGTGTGTGTGTGTGTGTGTGTGTGTGTGTGTGTGTGTGTGTGTGTGTGTGTGTGTGTGTGTGTGTGTGTGTGTGTGTGTGCGTGCGTGCGTGCGTGCGTGCGTGCGTGCGTGCGTGCGTGCGTGCGTGCGTGCGTGCGTGCGTGCGTGCGTGCGTGCGTGCGTGCGTGCGTGCGTGCGTGCGTGCGTGTGTGTGTGTGTACACAAATACCTTTGATTATTTTTAGTTATATGTGTATATACTGTAATGTATAGTGATGTATATATACTGAATAGGCATGCACATATACAGTAAATCAGCCTTCACCTAATGCACTATAGTTTTAATAATTTTTCCAGGCATTATAACTTTTATTTGTAGCAGAAAAATAATCTATAAAAAGTTTTGGATGTCAGTGTTGTTTTCTCTTTGTAGTGTTTCTTGTGTGATATTCTCACAGGCAGTGAAGCTGCACTGCTTCAGATGATAACACAGAACAAAACTGCACACAAGCAAATATATAACCATATTTGCTCTTCCTAATGCTTTGGAAACAGCAGATTTGCATTTGCAAATAAAAAGCAGAACATCATTGAAACCAGCCTCGGGCACCTTCCTCACAAAGCAAGTAACTGTATGCGTAGCACTTTACAAGCTTTGTTTGTTTGATTGCTTAGAAATCATTTACAGGAATGTTTTGATCATTGCTGAGGCCCTCGGGCAAGTCAAGGGCCACATTAATATGTGAGAAACAATGTCATCTTGCTTATTACATTACATGCTTGTTTGTTATTCACTGGCAGACTTTGTACTTTCAATTCTTAGGCTTTGTAGAAAGTACATGCATGTTAAATAATCATCAGAAAGTCAAGGATTAATAAGTTTTAATGAATAATGAGTGACACTGCAGGATGTTTTTGTTTACCTCTATCATGTTACAATAAATAAAGTGTAAAAAATATTATTTATTCACAATATTAGTTGCTAATATCATATGTAATTAATCTACAATTAAAGCAGTGTGTTATGCATTTTTCAGCTCAAATGGTACATTCCATTTTCGGTCCAACAATCAGGAATATTCACAATTATTTCACTAGATGGCAGCAGATTACCACAAAATGGAAAGGTAACGTTAGGCATGGGTCATAATCTTATTTTTAAAGTGATCTTGGAACATTAAAGTAGGATAGTGACTTTTTGATAGATTGTAATGTTAATTATGATTTGTTTGTCTATGGATTGATGTCCATTTTCACTTGATGTGTCACAGCCCCAGTCAAATAAAAGATTTACCTACAGTTCTTGTTTGAATTTGCACTTTTGCATTGCTTTTAAGTAATCAAAATAAATAAATCTGTTTTAAATCAAATAAATAAATACATACATTTACATAAGTAAATTAGCACTATAAAAATAGATATTGTGTGGTTTATTATCAGTCTATATTCATATTTATTACACATACTACAAATATATAAACATAATAATGTATTGTTAATTTAAAATACTGTTGTAAAATGTCAAAATATTATTGTAAAATGTCATGCATTTAATACAGTTAAAGTCAGAATTATTAGCCCCCTTGTTTATTTTTCGCCCCAATTTCTGTTTAATGAAATCACATTTGTACACATAATAGTTTTAATAACTCATTAAAAATAACAGATTTTTTTTTTTATCTTCGCCATGATGACAGTACATAATATTTGACTGCATATTTTCAAGACACTTCTATACAGCTTAAAGGGACATTTAAAGGCTTAACTAGGTTAATTAGGTTTATAGGAGTAAATAACTATTTGAGTAATTAGGCAAGTTATTGTATAACGATGGTTTGTTCTGTAGACTACAGAAAAAAAAAATTGAGCTTTTAAAGGGGCTAATAATTTTGACCTTTAAATGGTTTTTAAATAATAAAAACTGCTTTTATTCTAGCTGAAATAAAACAAATAAGACTTTCTCCAGAAGAAAAAAATATTGTCAGACATAATGTGAAAATTTCCTTGCTCTGTTAAATATCATTTACGAAATATAAGAAAAAAATTAAATAAAACATTCAAAGTAGGCCTAAAAATTCTTACTTCAACTGTATGTATTACAAGTCATTATGAGTGCAGCAGCTATCAATAATTCCCCCTTGTGAGTTTATCAGCTGTATGTGTTTTAGCAGTATACAGTATATTAGAATTTGTTTATAATATGTATCATTTGAAATGTAACACATTACTAAGCAAATTCCTGTGTTGCAATTAAAGTATTTGTAAAAAGATGTCATAGTTTGAGGCTTATTTGCAAACAGCACATGCTCCTTATTTGAAACATTAGGGTGTTTCAAAATATACCATGAACTATAATTTTGCAAATCATTTATTTGTTTACATTACCATTTATGTGTCTACCTGATGCTGCTGTCAGCTGCAATTTTGTCAGTAAACACACAATAATTTATTTTGTTTATTTTTATTTAATTCAATTCACTTTATTGTATTATTGCATCATTTTTTATTTTTTTTATAAATATACTTTTTATATGTTTTATGTTTTTTAATAAAATGTAAGAAACTTATTTTATTTTATAATATTTATTTACGCTTCTTTCAGCTGCAATTCAGTTTATTTTATGTTGTGTTGTATTTAATGTAATTTATTTTAATCTTTTTATTTTTTATTGAATTTTTATTTATTTAATTTAATTTTATTTTTGTATTTCATAAATAAAGTTTTTATATTTTTTAATGAAATATACAATACTTATATTTTATTTTATGCTGGTATCAGCTGCAATTATATAATCACACATAATAATTTGCTTTATGTTATGTTGTATTTAATTTATTTCACTTTATTGTGTTATTTTTTATTATTTATATATATTTTTTAATTTATTGTTTATTTTATTGTTTATTTTAATGTTTATTTTATTTTATATTTTAATTTACAATATAATTTTGTTGTGTTGTTTTTATTGAATTCAAATTGTATTTTTTATTTCATTTTTTTATTTTATTTAATTTTTATTTATTTCAGAAATAAACTTTTTATATTTTTAAATAAAATATAAGAAACTAATGTTTTATTTTATGTTATTTATTTATGCTGCTATCATCTGTAATTCTGTAAGTAAACACATACAAATAATTTTATGTTGTATTCAATTTATTTTAATTTGTTGTAATTTTATTTATTTATTTATTTTATCTCATTTTATTTTTTGTATTTCTTAAATAAACGTTTTATATTTTATAATAAAATATAAGAAACTTAGGTTTTATTTAGTTATTTATGCTACTATCAGCTGCAATTTTGTAAGTAAACACAAGTAAAAATTCATTTTATTTTGTGTTGTATTTAATTTAATTTATTGTACTATTATTTTTTATTCCTTTATTATTTTTGTATCTTATCATTTAATACAATTTAAGAAACCTAATATTTTATTTATTTTATTTATGTTATTTATTTATTCTGCTATCAACTCTATTACTGTAAGTAAACACACATACAAATATTTATATATTTAGGTGTGCAGCCACCTTATGGTAGTGCTGTCACCTCACAGCAAGGTCACTGGTTCAAGCCCCGGCTGGGTCAGTTGGCATTTCTGTGTGGAGTTTGAATGTTCTCCTTGTGTTTGCGTGGGTTTATTCCAGGTGCTCCGGTTTCCCCTACAAGTCCAAAGACATGTGCTATAGGTGAATTCGGTAAGCTAAATTGTCCGTAGTGTATGTGTGTATGTCCTGGTCCAGGTAGGGGGCTGAGCAACAAAACAACCAACATGAGGGTAAATATCAACTTCGATATAAACTGCCCTGTGAGTAAGTGAGAATTAAACTTTTAGACTATATATATATATATATATATATATATATATATATATATATATATATATATATATATATATATATATATATATATATATATATATATAAATATATATATAAATATATATATACATATATATATATACATATATATATATATATATATATATATATATATATATATATATATATATATGTATATATATATATATATGTATATATATATATATATGTATATACATATATATATATATACATATATATATATATATATATATATATATATATATATATATATATATATATATGTATATATATATATGTATATATAGGTATATATATATATATATATATATATATATATATATATATATATATATATATGTGTGTATATATATATATATATATATATATATATATATATATATATATATATATATATATATATATATATATATATATATATAGTAATATGAAAGATTTGATTATTATAATTACAGAATTATTTAATTCGATAGGAATAAATAAAAAATAACTCTTGAAATGAAACGGGAATAAAATGTGCTTAAAAGTGTGCACACATCTGTTTGCACTGAGTTTATTTATAAAGTGAAATCACAATGTCTTGTATATTTCAACAGTGAGTCATTGCTTAGATTACCAGTGATTATAGCAGAACCGCTATCAGAAAACCCACCAGCAGCTGGTTGAACACTTTCATAGATTGCTGGAGAATTAAAGTGGATTTGCAGTCATGATTTGGGATTGTGTTAGAGCTGTCATCTGGATAATCGGCTGACTCTGAGGGTAATTCGGAGTAATTTGGAGTCAGATGTGAGTCTGAGAGTGAAATCACGTAATATACCTACTCAGGCTTTAATCCAAAGCTCATCTTTGAATTAAGCATCTCGTGCTTCATTTGAGGTCTACTGTACTGTATGTCACTTTTGCAGAACAGCTGCTTGGCTTGCTATAAATAGTGAACTGCAGGTTGTTTGTTAGCATTTGACCTTGTGTTCTTTTTAAAAAGCCTTTTGAATGGATTTGTCTGAAAATATTATAAATACAAGAGCAATTTATTCATGACTTTGTTCTCGAGGAGGCTTTGTGCATTGTGCTGATAATGTGTAATGTGTGAAAGCTTGTCTTTGTTAAAATGCACTGTTTGGTTTGCATAGCCATTTAGCAAAACATTAATTATTTGTCCATTAAGATAAAGAAAATGGATGTTATTTTGGAATAATTAGAGTAGTTTGTGAAGGCAGTCATTATTATTGGGGTTTTGGTTATTTGAATAAATCCCTAACAATCAACATCGCAATTAGGAGTATTATTGTTTTTTTAATATAAGTTAATTCCCCTAAAAATGTTACTTTACTACTGTCTATACTTGTGTAGTATTTATCATATCTACCGGGGTCAGTAGGATTTTTAAATGTTTTAAAATAAGCTTATCCTGCTCACCAAGGCTGCATTTATTTAATCAAAAATGCAATACAAATTGTGAAAATGTGAAATGTTCTTGCTCTATAAAATAACTGTTCAAAAGTAGTTTATAATTAAGTTTAATAATTTATTCCAGTGATTTTAAAGATGGATTTTCAGATTCATTACTCCAGTCACATGTTCCTTCAGAAATCACTCTAATAATTAATATTATTGTTATCATTATTATTATTAATGTTATTAATGGTAATAAAATCAGTAATGACTTGGGTAATAATTTCATTTCAAACTACGAACAATAAACAATAAATGAATATTTAATAAATAAATATTTAATAATTTAATATTTTTTATATTTAATAAATGCCATCTTGATCAACATAATTTTCTTTAAAAAAAAACATGAAAAAAACTACCCCAAACTCTTGACCGGTAGTGCATATTATATATATATATATATATATATATATATATATATATATTAGGGTTGTAACGGTATGAATTTTTCACGGTATGATAATCGTCTAAAACAATACCACGGTTTGACGGTTTTGCGGTATACGGTATGTTACAAATGTTACAAAATAATAGAACAGTGAAGCAAATTTGACTTTTTCCAAATAATATATTTTTAGTTACTATAAACAACACCACTTACAATGAACAAATAAAAAAATAAGAAAATAATAAATAATGTGTCAAAGTCCAAATAAAGTCCAAATAAACATGGTGCAAATCCTCAGTAAAAAATAGATATAAATATTTACTATACTATAAATAGTTACATAACGAAACTAGATTCAATATGGAACATCCTTAGGTTTTATGTGCCAGCATGGATATGGTTGTCTGTGGATATGGATTTGGATATGGTTGTCTGCAATGCAGACAAACAGCTGCATCTTCATTTGCGTCTTTTGAAAACAGCAAGAGCAGCAGTTCGTCTTTACTGTGTCACTGTTTTGTCATGTTTCTGTGCTGCTGTGCATGCAAAAGTACTTAGTATGAGAATTATTTCATGCAAAACTTTTTTTTTTTGCGTTTTATTTAGCCGCGCATAAATGTATGCCTATCTCTCATTCCGTGTTGTTCAAAAAGCTTGGTCCACAAACAAAAGCGAAACCTATGCTTATTGGTTGTGATATAGCGAGTTTGAACCAATCTGGGCATGGAGGAGGGACAATGCATCAATGTATCATGTCTGATTTGTCCGGAGACACAGTGACGAGCGTTTCTTTGTCAAATCAGCGTTGTCAAATGTTGATGACGTAACCGCACTGATTCCGGAGCCTCTGAAAGTCCGCGAATGTTATGTGATACATCACTGGAAAGCTGAGATTCTCTTCTTTATGCCAATCTTTGAATTGTATGAATCGAATCAGCGGATCAAAAGTTATTAAACATTTAAGAGCAATACTTATTTTTAGCCGCGGGCGGCTGTCTCGGTCTTTAAGGGTTAAAACCGTTGATACGCAATTGTTCATGGTATGATAATCGTGCACGTTCAAATCGTGGTAAACCGTCATACCGGTATATTGTTACAACCCTAATATATATATATATATATATATATATATATATATATATATATATATATATATATATATATATATATATATATATATACTAAAACTGAAATAAAAATAAATTAATGCTACAAGTAAATATATAGAAAGACTGCAGAAGCTAAAATAAAATAAAATAACATTGGATGGTTGGATGGTAAACATTGGTGGACAGCCATTTTTAGGCCATGATTGGATTTTAGTCAGGGCTCGGGCTGGGCCATTCAAGAACAGTCACGAAGTTGTTGTGTAGCCTTTCCTTTGTTATTTTAGCTGCGTGCTAAAGTCATTGTCTTGTTGGAAGGCAAACTTTCGGACTGGACTGAGATCCTGTCCCTGCAGCTCATAAACACCTCCACAGCATGATGCTGCCACCACCATGCTTCACTGTAGGGACTGTATTGGGCAGGTGATAAGCAGTGCCTGATTTTCTCCACACATACCACTTAGAATTAAAGCCAAAAAGTTCTATTTTGGTCTCATCAGACTAGAGAATCTTATTTCTCACTAATTTGGAGTCCTTCGGGTGGTTTTAGCAAACTCCATGCAGGCTTTCATGTGTTGGGCTGCTCTGCCATAAAGACCCGACTGGTGGAGGGCTACAGTGATGGTCGACTTTCTGCAACTTTCTCCCATCTCCCAACTGCACCTCTGGAGCTCAGCCACAGTGATCTTTGGGTTCTTCCTTACCTCTCTCACCAAGGCTTTTCTCCCCCGATAGCTCAGTTTGGCTAGTTCTAGAAAAAGTTGTGGTCGTCCCAAACATCTTCCATCTAAGGATTATGGAAACCACTGTGCTCTTAGGATAGACAGGTGTGTGGCTTTCTTAATCAAGTCCCATAGATATACATTAGATATCGCCTGGCCTATTGTTGTCTATTGGACTGAATGCGTCAATAGTGCCGCCATCTTGCTACAGGGTAGCGCTCCTTTGAAATGAATGCGGGACCAAGGTACAGTGGAGGACTGTGGCCATCCAAAGCCAGAGATATACACATATACACACACACACACACACATATATATATATATATATATATAAATATATATATATATATATATATATATATATATATATATATATATATATATATATATATATATATATATATATATATATATATATATATATATATATATATATATATATATATATTCATATATATATATATATATATATATATATATATATATATATATATATATATATATATATATATATATTCATATATATATCTATATATATATATATATATATATATATATATATATATATATATATATATATATATATATTCATATATATATATATATATATATATATATATATATATATATATATATATATATATATATATATTTATATATATATATATATATATATATATATATATATATATAAATATATATATATATATGATCGGGAGTTTTCCTGGATGTTATAATGCAAATTTTTTTTTTCTAATTACGAAAATTATAATTTTACATCACTTTTCTACATTGATGAATCAGTGACCGCACGGGCATTCCTGACAAAAAGCTTGTGTTTGTGTGTACAGAAACTATTCACCCTCCCTGTTAAATTTGATCTAATCATGTCCTGAAACACAGCTCCTCTCCTGCTTTCACTTCTCATACTGACGGAGGGAGCGATTCATTTGTGAATGAATCCCCCGAACGACTCTTTCACTAACGTTAGCCGAAAATAATACTAATAATAAAAAGTTACTGGCAGCACAGCATTTTGTTGTCATATTTCCTTTGCATTGTTTGCTGATTTTATTCAACAAAACTAGCATAAGCCGAGTGTTTAGTGCGAGTTGGAGCTGCTTTGCCGTATGGTGAATGCCGTTAGTGACTGGTATCATCAATAACGTTATCTGATTAGCACAAGTTCAGAAGATACAAAAACAGAAAAAAACTTAATATTACCTATGAAATGTTCTGCCTTTGTGCTTTGTTTTCTTTGTTTGCTCATTACTACACCCGTAGACAGCGCTAAAGTCCAGCATCTTCGCGTAATAACACTGTCTTGACTAGTGCGGTTGAATGACACTTGTCCTGGGAGCACTCTACCAATGTGGCGGCGCTATTGACGCATGCTCAGGGTCCCTATGCGATATCTAGTGTATATATATCTATGATAAAGTCAAATCAGTGTTATCAAACGCAGCTAAACTCAAATGAAGGTGTAGAATCTTCTCTAGGATGATCAGAAGAAATGCACAGCAGCTGAGATGAATATATGAACGTCACAGCAAAAGGTCACAATACTTAGGACCATGTGATGTTTCAGTTTTTCTTTTTAATAAATCCGCAGTAAAGTCAACAATTTTGTGGAGTGCTGAGAGTGAAAAAATTAAGGGGGTCTGTACACTTTCTGTACCCACTGTATGTTTATATATTCTAAGCGGTATAATACTAACAACTGGATGCCCTAGAAACTGCATATAAATGCCTTTGAACCACTCAGCACCTTGTGCACTTAAATAAGTTTCTTATTTTCTAAGAATTACAAAGTGAAAGTGCCCTTAGCACATTCCACAGCTTGCTAAATTTGTCCTGCGCCTCTGATAAAACATTCCTCAGACCACATTAATCACTTCCAGGTCCCAGAATCCCAATTATGATCAGCCCGTGCCTCATACTCTCCATTAACCTCTCTGTTATTACTCAAACCTCGCAGTCAAACAGCCCTGCTAAAGCTTCATCCTGCACTGCATTCTGTGTAAAACAAGACCCAACAGCAGTGTCTGCGGGACTGTTGTTGTTTTTTACGTTTTTATTTCTAACTGGGGGCACGGTGGCTCCGTAATTAGCACTGTCATCTCACAGGAAGAATGTTGCTGGTTTGAGTCCCGGCTAGGCCAGTTGGCATCACACCCACACCTGTTCCAGTTTCCCATTGATTAGACCAGGCCCGGATTGGCTAATCGGAAGGACCGGGAGAATTCCCGGTGGGCCGGTCCGTTTTTTGGCCGCGAGGGCCGGTGTCCCTAGCTGCAGAATCTGTTGCTCTCAGCAGTCACACTTTTCAAATTTATTTATTTACTTGACCACAGCCTTTTTATTAATTATTTTACCGCAACTCTTCTCTTTTCATGTATTTTAATGATTATGAAACTCAGTTGTGTCACCCTTCTGAATGCAAATATTGTGGTCCAGCGGTTAGCACGTTAGAATAAGACGCTGCAGACCTGGGTTCGATCCTCGACAGAGTAACTTATTGTTTTCATTTTTATTGTTAAAACATATAATACTGTTAGGGTTGTTGAACATTTGAAGTTCTAAAGCAGCTGTTTTCTCAAAAAAAGACGGGATAGTGTCATTAGAAACTGATTTGGAAATGACCTTATTTTAATATAGTCAGTCGTGAACTGAGGTGGGCCGGTCTGAGGCTTGAAACTCCAGGGCTGAAAAGGTGTCCCACTCCGGCCCTGGATTAGACTCACACAGCTGAGACTGCTCATGGACTGCTTACACTTACATATATGCAGCTCACTCTGACACCCTCATTGCTGAGTCTTGTTATACTGTTAGTGAACATTACGACGCAGTTTCCCTGCCTTGCTTTGCTGTGTTTTTGACCCTCGCCTTGTTTGTTTGTTTATGTTGTCTGTTTGCTGCCTTTTTGATCATCTGCCTGTTTTATGACCACGACTCTAGATTTGCCTTCATACATCTGTCTGCTCCTGATTGTGACAGTTGCTTACCTGACCATTCTCAATAAAGCTGGGTTTGGATCCGCACTTCCGTTGTCAGCGTCTCCCACATTACGCAATCAATATTCATTCATTTTCTTTTCGGCTTAGTCCCTTTATTAATCTGGGGTTGCCACAGCGGAATGAAACCACCAACTTATCCAGCATATGTTTTTACACAGCGGATGTCCTTCCAGCTGCAGCCCATCTCTGGGAAACATCCATACACACTCATTCACACTCATACACTACGGACAATTTAGCCTACCCACGAACGCAGGGAGAACATGCAAACTCCACACAGAAACGCCAACTGACCCAGCCGAGGCTTAAACCAGCAACTAGCGACCATTGGAATCAGGATGCTTCACCAAAAACATATTTTCCTATAAGTTTACTCTCTGTCAGGCCATCCAAGTTTTAGTTTTCTTTGTTAGATAATTAAAGAACATTTGTGATTCTAAAATAAAAATAAAAAAGTCAAATGGGAGTCAAATAAACATATAGGCTAAACAAAATGAATACCCTTGGCTCCAGACAATCATTATTTTCTATTGTACATAAAAAGAAGAATTTAAAACTTTTATAAATGTGGTTTTAAAAGTAGTTATTTAAAAATCTGATTTTAGTTTTCATGTTTCAAATTTTGCACTTACAATGTCAGATGGTGTATTATATATATATATATATATATATATATATATATATATATATATATATATATATATAGTATTATATTATATAATTGTATTTTAGAATATCTTTTTTTTTCTTCACATACAGTATACTAAAGCCTGTTTCACACCGCAAGCGTGAGCAGAGCGTGTTTTTTCAGCATCCATGTGAACAGATTAGAGCTTTCATGTCGCATGCAGAAGAAGTGTGAGCGTCGCTGAAGCAGCAGTCCACGATAGTTTTGGCGAAGGGTCTATTTTTGTTGCGCTGCTCATGCTCAATTAAAGTGACATTGAAAAAAAGCATTGATGATGACTAAAACACATTGAATGACAGCAGCCATTTTACCCATTAAATGCATCAATAATATTTACTGATTTATATATAGTCAATCAAATGAACTTAAACGTATAAAAACTGCAACAATTATTTTTTTTGGCCTGAACTACAAAACCAAATGTAAAACAACTTTAGCATTAGTTTTGCTTAGGTTGCTCACTAATTTGATCATGTATAAATATCATTATAGCTATATTGTATAAATATTGTTATAACTATAGGTCTACAACATCCTGACAATCAAAACAAACTGACATGATATCACAGGCAATTGTTTTCTGAGTGCACCAGACATGAATGAAACTCCACACAGAGCTTGAGAAGCATACAGTACTTTAGGATCTATATAATTTGTAAAATAAAGACTTGCAGGTTAAGGAAACAGTGTAGGAGGAAGTTGCAGCGAGTCTTGGTGCAGCTGAAAAGTTTTTTAAAAAGTGTATTTATAGAGAGAGATAGGTAACTAGAAGATTGATCTGTGCAAAAGCTGCCGATTCGCTGCACACTGCTAACGCAGTCGGTGTAAAAGGCAAATGTCTGCACAGTGCTTCTTCTTTCCATACGAGCTGTGCACGCTCTGCTCATGCTTGCTGTCACCGACTCGGTCCCAGTCATTCCCCTCGCTGGTCAGCAGAGACCACCATCTCCGGACTTCTAAGCATTACATCATCCACTTATACTGATCTAGCACACCTGAACTGAATCTAGCTAACGACCCACGTACCCTTTATAAGCCAGCTCCAAACGCTCAGTCAGTGCGAAGTCTTGTTTAGCCCCGGCCTGCATTCCTGAGCGTTATTCCTGCCTGATTCCTCGTGCATTACTCCAGCCTGTTTCTGACTCTGCTTCGCCTTCTGCCTGCCCACGACCCATGCCTGATATACGGTCTCTGATATTCAATTCAATTCAATTCAATTCAGCTTTATTTGTATAGCGCTTTTACAATGTAGATTGTGTCAAAGCAGCTTCACATAAATGGTCATAGTAACTGGAACAGTGTGGTTCAGGTTTTAGTGTTTAAGTTCAGTTCAGTTCAGTTTAGCTCTGTTCAGTGTGATTTAATCATTACTGAGAGTTCAAACACTGAAGAGCAAATTCATCGATGCGCAGCTCTACCAATCCTGAACCATGCGAGGCAGTGGCGACAGCGGAGAGGGAAAAAAAACTTCACCTGATGGGAGTGAAGAAAAAAAACCTTGAGAGAACCAGACTCAGTTGGGCACGACCATTTTAATTTCTCCGCTGGCCAAAAGTCTTGTGCAGAAATTCATTCGCCGTGGTTTATGCTGGAAGATGGCCTCAATGAAGACTCGTCTGTCCCTGGAGCGTCGCTGGAATCAGACTCATGTTCTCCACTCCCCATGACCATCAGCGCAGCAGCAGCTCAGGATATGGCCTGGTCCCGAATATGGAATCCTTGGGATCATCACGTCGCTGGTCTTGGATCCAATCAGTGACTCCGCCTAATCTGAGGACCTCGGGATGAGTATCCCCAGGTGAAAATAGAGAATAAAGAGAATAATTAGCGTAGCTGCTGTTCATAGTGTATATAAGCAAGATGTAGAAGCCAGTGTGGAACCCGCTAGGTGATGCACTGAGTGTATGCTTTACTAAACAGATAGGTCTTTAATCTAGTTTTGAACTGGGAAAGTGTGTCTGAGCCTCGGACATTACCAGGAAGGCTATTCCAGAGTGTAGGAGCCATGAAAGAGAAGGCTCGACCTCCTTTACTTGATTTTGCTATTCTAGGTACTACCAGAAGCCCTGAATTTTGAGATCTTAAGGAGCGAGTTGGTTCGTAGCGAGACAGAAGGTTGGTTAGATAAACAGGAACTAGATTATTTAGAGCTTTATAGGTGAGAAGTAATATTTTAAATTCAATACGAAATTTAACAGGCAGCCAGTGTAAGGAGGATAAAATTGGGGTTATATGATCATATTTTCTGCTGCCTGCCCAGAAAATATGATCGCTGCCTGCCCACGACCCACGCCTGATACACAGACTCTGATACTTGCAGCCAGCCCTCGACCTATGCCTGGTAAAACTCTCTGTGTCTGTTCATCGCCAGTCTTTATCCATCATAGACTGTTGTCACTTGCAGTGTGAAACAGGTGTAACACTCAAAACTGTGTGGTCAAAAAATGTAAACAATGGGAAAAATTATTCTAAAATAAATACTACTTTATTTTAGGATTTTTTTAAAATAGTAATTTGTTAGTAAAAGAAAAAAAAGGGTTTTGCAAAAAGTCCAAACAGACTTTACCAAATGGTTGACCATGTTTTTACTGTTTTAAATAATGACTGTTACAAATAAAAATCTTGAATTGTTTTATAGTATACTTCAAAAACTACAGGTGATTTAGTATTCAGAAATGTTTTATTTTTAATTAAAAAAAAATAATAAGTTAGTCTTATTTTAGTCATATTTTCAAAATGTTCATAGTATTTGTATTAATTCTGGTCCTTTTACCATAAATTGACATATCAACCATTTGGTAGGGGTTGATATTTTAGAAATTATGGGATGTGTTGAAAAGAAATGCATTGAGTGTGTTAACTAGTGACATTAGGAGTTAAGAAATGCAATCCCTTTTTTTTGTCTTGGTGGGGTAGTTAAAGCGAGAAAGCTAAACATTTTCCTCACTAAAGAAAAAAAGGTCACCCACATCTTAGATGGCCTGAGGAGGAGTAAATTACCAGCAAATTAATTCGTTTTGTGGTGAACAGTAATGTGTTTTATAATAGCGACCGCTTGCATTCAGATGTCCTGACAGAGACAGATTTTTATTCATTATTTCAGCCCTCTTTTCTCTTATACGCTACAACCGGTCATTACTCATTCACTCTCCCACTGCAGGTTTTCTATAGCGCTTTAGAACAATCACGTGTCCACAACACTTCTGTACACAACCCTGTCAACAAGTGCACCACCTCAGGGCCAATGTGACTGATTTTTTTCTTGATCTTTTTAGGTCATGCTCAGCCACTCATAGCCTTAAACCTTTAGAGAGAGCACACTTTAATGTGCCCACTATTCCAAAGAGAAACAGTCCATTACGGCTTATTATTAAAGCCATTCGTTTTTTTCTTTTTTCTCCCTCAGAATGTGAACTCCTTTGTAAAACAAAAGAAAAGAAGAAAAAAAACAATACTGTAAAATGACATTTAGAAATGCAAGGCAAGTTTATTTGCATATTTCATACACAATGGTAATTCAAAGTGCTTTACATAAACAAGAATAAAATAAACAAGAAATTAAACATAATTTAAAACAAACTAAAATGTGTAAAACAGGTAATAAAAAAATGAAAAAGAAAAGAAAGACTTAACAGTGTGATCTTTCGACGTAGCAGTGTTTATTTAGTAAAGTCACAGCTAAACAGATGTGTAGAATTGGCATGAACGGAAGGGAACTTGTCTCCACCAATTACTGAAATGTCCCTACTCTGTAAAAAAATGATATGATCAATTAGTCATGACAGGATGTGTTTTTAGAACATTGTAACTTATTAAACCAAGTTAATCATGTTCTAACTTAATTTTAGAAAATTACACAAACTGCTTTAAGTCAGTTTAACCTATAAGTTCAATACACTCATAAGATTAATTTGATTCAGCTTAAAAATTGAAGGCAACCAGAATTTTTTTTAACAGTGTAGCAATAATTTAATAGACTTATAAATAAAATAATGCTCCATAAACCCTTAGTAACCTGCACTTGCTCAAAGTCGTTCGCTACGAGTTCACCGTAATAATATTAAACAAGGCTGTGCAATTAATCGAAATTGTATTTAGATTTTGGCCTAGTGATTATGAAAAATAATATTGGGAATAAAACTGTTAGACTGCATTACACACCTCTAAAAATGTCTCTACATTCATACAGTGTAAAACCCGACGGTTAACTTAATCAAATAAAATGAGTGTAGTTAACTCAAAATTGACTGAAGGTTAATTCTACTCATTTGAAAAGAGTTTTGAACACACTGTTGAAGGTAATGGGTTAATTAAATACCTCATTACTTTAACTTAATGGAGTCAGTTGATAGTACTCATATAGATTAGTTTTTAACTTAAATGGTTTGTTGCAATCGGTTTCCTCAAACGGTTTGAGTTGCCTTAAACCCACTGTGTAGTGTAAAACCAAATAAGTTGAGTTCTCTTCATTTATTGGGTTTTACTGTGCTCGAATTGCTTCATTTATTCAAATGGATTAAGTTCATAGTACTCATTAGAATTAGTTTTTGAACTTAATTGGTTTGTTGCAGTCAGTTTCCTCAAATGGTTTGAGTTACCTTAACTTTTTAGGTTTTACAGTGTACCTCCTCAAAGCCCAGCAGTAAAATCATCTAAATTGACTTTTTCAGCATGGGAAGTGATTGTTATTTGTAGTATTAAGTATTTATTTTTTATTATCAAGTACTTTATTCACGTTTTTAAATGCGCAAAACAGAATTTGTGCTGTTCAATGCATGCGCTTCAGGGATGTTTGTCCCCACCAATGTCAAGAGCTAATCTATGCCTTTGATTTTTAGTCTTGATTTGGATGTAGCTAATGTTGGAGCACATCTGATCATTTTTAAAAGCTGATTCCAGGAGCGGGGGGTGTAGTAGCTGAAGGCTGATTCACCCTGCTTGGAATTTCTCATTTACTTGATCCTAAAGATCTGAAGGATCTGTTAGGTTTGTATTCAGTGAGCATATCCGTAATGTATTGAGGTCCTATATACCGTTTAGTGATTTATAGACATTTAGTAATACTTATTTATTAATACTTATTGTTAATAAATATTTTCTGAATGTAACTGGGAGTAGAGATCTGCATAAATCTTCAAATAAAACGCAGTTGCAGTCGATAACTCTGGCATAATTTGAACGGGAACGATCAGTCTATATAACATTCCCGAGAGAGAGAGAGCGCGAGCACACCCGCCGTGGTGCTGTGTGTTGCTTGTTATAGACTGTCTGGACTGTGTAGCATCCAGCTGAGTGCATTTTATTTTATTTATTTATTTTATTTATTTTTTGGCATATTTAATCGCTATACATTTTACATTTTTCTTTGGCACAATATGTACCTGTTATGTGTATAGAAATAATGCTGATATGATATCTGAAACACAAATTTAGCAAAATATATTGAGAGGATATGTTTGTAAATCTGACTTTGAAAGAGTCACCGGCTGTCACTGTGCAGAACTCTCTTTGTCTAAACACATAGGGGCAAACACCTACAATCCTTGCACAACCTCCAGTTGTATCTGTTATCTCTCTCTTTTGGTAGTACCCAATCTAAACATGAGATTTTGGAAAACAGATCTAAATTAAGCGTGAATGGTCAGGTCGGCTATAAAACAGGGTGGGTAAGGCAGCAGGTGAACAAAGGCTGAATTTATGGTGGGAGCGGTCGGTTGCAGAGTAAAACCTGGTGGAAACAAGCGGAAGCAGGACTAAAAATTCAGTCCTGCGCAGATCTCTAAATGGGAGCCAGTGTAAAGACCTGGGGACAGGTGTGATTTGATCAGATTTTCTGGTTTTAGTCAGAATCCTGGTAGCAGCATTCTAGATGAGCTGAAATTGTCTTTTTTGGGAAGGCCGGTGAGGAGTCCATAACAGTAATCTACTCTGCTGGTGATAAAACCATGAACAAGATCTAATTCTTTCAATGTTTTTAAGATGATAGTATGTTGATTAAATTACTGCTTTGACATGACTACTGAAACTCCAATATAAATGTATATACTGACATGATCAAAGCAATGCAATTAAAAACATCACCTTATATCCAATACAAAATAAAAAAAATATATTATTTCACCCAAAATGTGTCATTTACTTAACTTTTATTTGTTTCAGACCTGTTTTACTTTCTTTCTTCTGTTGAACACTAAAGATGTATCATATATCGTATCATATTTTATTGTGTATAAAATATATACACATATATATGCCATGTCAGCAACAAAGGCTATTTTTATAGTAAAAAAAAAAATAAGAAGAGGAAAAAATAAATAAAAACAACCCACAAATCAACACAAGATAAATTAGATAAGTTTTTTTATGTTGTTATATAATACATATTCAGTTAATAAGTTCATATATAATACAAATTCCTGATAAAACTGAATATGCTGGTTTATTAACTTCCTTTGTTAAAAACCTCTGCAGTTGTTGCAATGGGACAGACTAATAAGATGTTTTACCAATTAGTACCTATAAGTACAAAAGTGTGCTTTTATTGTAATACCCCAGTGACAGCTACTGTATATCAGATTATTTCTAAAAGTGTAGTTTGCATTGTTTTAGATGACAGTTTCCACAATCAGCTGCTAAAACAGCAACTCTAAAGATGAACTAAACACTGAGGTCTCTTTGAGGACAGCTAATTGAATGGAGACCAGTGTGAGATCTCAGCAGAGACTGAAACGAATGGTGTAATTTCTCTTGTGCCTCAGGCAGAGGTGCTCAATGATGGTCATTTGCAACCGTTCAGCTGATGAGGGTTAAAATCATTGTTATTGCAGAGATGTCTAGATCAGCTCTGGGGATAAGACAGCATTAACACTTTTAAGAAATTGGAGGAACATTGAGTGGATGGATTCTAGTGGAATGGACCTCTATAAGTCTGTTTCAATAATGTTACGGGTTTCAAAGTGATGTCAGTGATTATATCAATCTCATTTGCATTTAAATGTGTTCATTTAGCAGATGCTTTTATCCAAACTGACTTACAAGGTTAAAAACACTTTAAATCTCCAGAGAGCAACAAGATGCCATAACGAGTCTATTTATTATTATTATTATTATTATTATTATTATTATTAATTGATTTTTTATTATTGTTCTTGTTGTTGTTAAGTCCTTTAACATGGTGTTTGTAGGAAGCCAATCTCCTGACTTAAATCCAATAGAGAATACAAATTAAAGATCAAATTCGATAGACCCACAGAACGATCAAGATTTTTAAACTAAAAAAAATCCCACCTGAGCTATTCATGAGACTTCATTCTCCATATGAGAGGTGTCTTGAAGCTGCTATCCCCAAAATAGCCTATTATATAAAGTATTAAATAAATTTCAGTAGTTCAGTACTTTCTCCTTGTGTCATTTCATTGGTATTACACATTACAAATTTGTCAGATTTTTTATTTTATTTTATTTTATTTTTATTTTTTTTTATGTTTGTATTGTTTGGGTTTTTATTAAATATTTTCCCGGTAAAAATATGACATGTTTAATAGTTATTTTCCCCGCCTTAAATAAAGTGGCTATTGTTGGACAATTAAATGATTAAGTATTAATGAAACAGATGAGTCTTCATTTGTTTCTTAAAATTTTCAGAGACAGAATTTGGCATTTACATTGTGTTGTGTTGTGTAAAAAATAATAACTAAACAAAATAAATAAAAATCTTGGCATTTCTATAAAATTACAAAGTGTCCAAGCATGAAACAAATTTGATACCACATGAAGATTTATATATATTAGTGTCTTTGACAATGCATTTTTTGTTTTGTTCTGCAAAATCTACTGATGACAATTCTTTCAAAGTTTAAATAGATTGTCATTTAGAGCATGATTTGATAAAAAAAATGATTAAAAAAATGAAAAATAGATTTTCAAACATCTTTCGAAATCAATATTTTGTTGCAATACAGTAATCCTAATTTTCAACTGCAAGAAATGAAAACACTTTGTATTCCACACGTAAAAAAAAAGCTGTGTTCCAAAGAAATTCCTTCACGTTCTCCTGACACAAATCATTTGTTAACTTAGTTAACTTAGTTATTTTTACTCATTTCTATTTTAAATAAGTAGTTTGAACAAGCAGAAACAATGTCTTTTATTTTGAGTGTAAGGTACAATTCTCGATATTATTAAATGATTAATTTTTAGCCAACACAGGATCATTGTAAAAACGTACCCCACATATACATTTTTGAATAGTGCAAATTATGTGGCTAGAGCTACGTATGGCTGCAGTTAAAACAAACGATATGGGGCGGTATGATATCGACATCTTCTGTTTCTTTTGGCACTACCTGACTGCTTACCTCCGTGGGGCTTTTCCGCTGTAATCAGTTTGCCATGTATGTCGGCGGACTTGTGACACAAAGAGGAGTTGACCACGATGGTTCGAGTCTGGCAAAGAATGGTTCCAGAAAGCAGGTAAATCAAAAGCAAAAGGCAAAAAAAAAAATAAACAAGTAAATAGCAGGGTGAGCACATGGTAAGATATGAAAATGTACTAAAAATCAGGCAGCTGCGAGGGCTTTTCTTTTTTCTGGATTGCTTTTAAAAACACTGTCGATTGGTCAGTCAGTCATTCGAGAGCAACCTCTAGTGGATTTACAGACAAGCAAGCACAAATGGCTATCGCAAGAGAAATTTAAGATCTGAGGAAGCGTACACAGCAACCTCTGGTGGATGCGCAAAAAAAAAAGCAAAAAAAAAAAACAATAATAACGTACCTTTTGGGATGTATTTGGTGCTCTCCAGAAATGTATATAAGGGTACATATTATTAATGAGCCTGGGTTGCCTTTAGCTCAATAAACTACTAACCATTACTGATTAGCTGCTTATTTGTAGTTAGTAAGTTAATAGCTGGCTTTAGGTATTGAGTAGCATCAGGGGTGTAGAATAATATCATATATCATAAGCACTAAAAACAGTCAAAATCAGGTAAAATAACCCAATAGTATTGGTGTTTCACCTAAAGTCTAAATAACATTTGTTATTTTGACCAATTGGGATTTTTTCTGCCAAAAATTAAATGCTCTAAATGACACAATTTGTTTTTTAAACTTGGAAGAATATCATTAGATAATCAAATTAGTTGTATTATTTTTCTTAAAAAAGGCCTAACTGAGAAAAATAATAGGTACAATAGTAGAAACATCTCTTTAGTATTCAATTCATAATTGGCTAACATAAACAGATTTCTCTTACAGCTCAAACCTCCCTTTGAACTTTGCAAATGTGGCTGAAACCCGTTCTTTGAAAATAAAGTTTGCATTTTTCAGATTTGTTTCTTATTTTGCAGCTCTTAGATGCTGACTTAATGCTTTGGGTCTCTGGAGGCTCATCAGCATTACATTGGGATGCAGAGCAAAGCTTCAACACTTGCCTTTAAGCAGAAGAGAGCCCGTCACCCCTTCACCGCTGTTTGATGCTGCGCCAAGAGGAATCACGTGGACAGAAAGGCAAGTCAACATGAATATGTATGACTTAATCCAACCAGTGCATGTCTGTGCATTTATCTCATGTACTTTAACGTCTGTACCCTTTCAGCCAATTGCTTACTTTATCATTAAGAAACTGGATATGTAGTTGTGTGACTTTAGAGCCTCCTACTGTTAAATGAGTGGATTTCACTACTGTAAATAAACTATTTTAAAGGGACAGTTCACACAAATTTTTAGCTTCACACAAATAAGATAATATAATGATATCACATAATATTACATAAATAATAGAATATTCACATTTAAAAAAAACTCAAGTCAAAATTTGCCTGGGGTATGAATAATTTTGTGCTTGACGTTACCAACCTGACAAAAGTCTTGTTGTCAATCCCAGTTGTAAGAGCAACAAATAATAACTTGACTTCTAGTTCATCATTTGGAAAAGTGGCAGAAGGTAGATTTTTCCTGTGAATCATCTGTTGAACTGCATCCCAATCATCACAAATAATGCAGAAGACCTATTGGAATCTGCATGGACCCAAAATTCTCACTGAAATCAGTCAAGTTTGGTAAAGAAAAACCATGGTTTGGGGTTACATTCAGTATGGGGGTGTGCGAGAGATCTGCAGAGTGGATGGCAACATACACGACCTGAGGTATCAAGACATTTTTGCTGCCCATTACATTACAAACTACAGGAGAAGGCAAATTCTTCAGCAGGATAGCACTCCTTCTCATACTTCAGCCTCGACATCAAAGTTCCCAAAAGCAAAGAAGGTCAAGGTGTTCCAGGATTGGCCAGCCCAGTCACCAGAGATGAATATTATTAAGCATTTCTGGAGTAAGATGGAGGCATTGAAGATGAATCCAAAGAATCTTGATGAACTCTGGGTCCCTGCAAGAACGCTTTCTTTGCCGTTCCAGATGACTTTATTAATAAGTAATTTGAGTCATTGCAGAGATGTATGGATGCAGTCCTCCAAGCTCACGGGAGTCATACACAATATTCATTCTTTTTCCACTGTTCAATAACTTTATATTCCATACTGTACATTATTTCTGTGAAGTGACAAGACTTTTGTCTAAGCAAAGTCGGACATTACTGTCCTAATTAAATACCTAAAAATCAAGACATGAACATATTTTATTTTGGTAAAATAAGTGTAATCTAGAGACCGTTGTCTTTCATATAAGCCACTTTTGATAAATGACCAACTAGAAGTCAAGTTATTATTGGTTGTTTCTTAAACTGTCAGGAAGTTTAAATGAGGCATAACTGTATAATTAATAATAAATAACAGTCATGTGTATATATTTTACAGGCTACAACAGAACAGCATTACTCAAGCTAAATCACATACTTCATATTGGGTTTCTTTTTCCACATTTGGCCTCATTAAGGTATGTACAACAGCAGAGAGACTGCATTACTCAAGTATGAAGTGAAAAATGTTGCGCCCTGCTGCTCACTGACATCATGCGTGATGTGTACTTTAAATCAGCATTATAAAGGACACTGCGTGAGCTTCTCATGAGACTATCTCATTTCTCTTCCCCTGCTGGTACCCTTTCACAAATCCTAAAGCCTGAAAAACATGTGATTCGAAAAGTAGTCAAAAGCCACTTTATAGTAAACACTAATACTTCCTGTTGCAAATAAACCTTTGCGCATAAAGTTCAACTATGTGTTGAAAAGAAATGGAAATACAATCACTACAAATGTTATGAATAAAAATAAGGTTCAATTCTGATACAGTGTGAACCAATGGGATCTTTACGACTGTATGGCAGAGTATTTACATCAAAAACTTATATATATTGATCAATCTCCCAATAATATTTGTGATATGTTTAAATTATTATTATTGATGAGTAAAGTATACAGAATGGAGTGCAATACAATTATAATAGAGAGATGTGCTAATAAATGTTCCTCAAAACTTAAAACGGATTTATATACACTCACCAGCCACTTTATTAGGTACACCTGTCCAACTGCTCGTTAACTCAATGCATTTAGTCATGTAGAGATGGTCAAGACGATCTGCTGCAGTCCAAACTGAGGATCAGAATAAGAAGGAAATGTGATTTACTGTAAGTGACTTTGAGTGTGGTGTGGTTGTTGATGCCAGAAGGACTGGTCTCAGTATTTCAGAAACGGCTGATCTACTGATATTTTCAAGCACAACCACCTCTAGGGTTTACAGAGTATGGTCCGAAAAAAATAAATACCTCACCAGATCTAAATCCAATTGAGCACCTTTGTGGTGGAATGGAAGATTTGCATCATGGATGTGCAGCCAACAAATCTGCAGCAAGTGGGCTGCAATTCTAAAAGTGCCGCATATACTTCATTAATATATAAATATACCCACTGGACATTATATTAGGTACGCCTTACTAGTACCGGGTTGGACCCGCCTTTTGCCTCTAGAATTGCCTTAATCCTTCGTGGCATAGATTAAACAAGGTACTGTAGATTTGTCTGCTGCATTTCATGATGCGAATCTCCCGTTTCACCAAATCCCAAAGGTGCTCTATTGGATTGAGATCTTGGGACTGTGGAAGCCATTTGAGTACAGTGAACTCATTGTCATGTTCAAGAAACCAGTCTGAGATGATTCATGCTTTATGAAATGGTGCATTATCCTGCTGGAAGTACCCATCAGAAGATGGGTACACTGTGGTCATAAAGTGATGGACATGGTCAGCAACAATACTCAGGTAGGCTGTGGCGTGGACGCGATGCTCAATTGGTACTAATGAACACAAAGTGTACCAAGAAATTATCCCCCACACCATTACACTGACATCACCAGCTTGAATCATGAATCTAAGCTTTCATGTTTTCGATGCCAAATTCTGACCCCATCCGAATGTCGCAGCAGAAATTGAGACTCATCAGACCAGGCAACATTTTTTTCAATCTTCTATTGTCCAATTTTGGTGAGCCTGTGGGAATTGTAGCCTCAGTTTCCTGTTCTTAGTTCACAGGAGTGGCACCTGGTGTGGTCTTCTGCTGCTGTAGACCATCCTCCATAAGGTTAGATGTGTTATGTGTTCAGAGATGCTCTTCTGCATACCTCAGTTGTGATGAGTGACTCAGTTGTTGTTGAGTTACTGTTAGCTTTCTATCAGCTGGAACCAGTCTGGCCATTCTCCTCTGACCTCTGGCATCAACAAGGCATTTGCGCCCACAAAATAGCCACTCACTGGATATTTTCTTTTTTTCAGACCATTCTCTGTAAACCCTACAGATGGTTGTGCGTGCACATCCCAGTAGATCTGCAGTTTCTGAAATACTCAGGCCAGCCCGTCTAGGACCAACAACCATGCCACGTTCAAAGTCTCTTAAATCACCTTTCTTTCCCATTCTGATGCTCGGTTTGGACTGCAGCAGATCGTCTTGACCATGTCTACATGTCTAAATGCATTGAGTTGCTGCCATGTGATCGGCTACTTGGAAATTTGCGTTATGAACAGTTGGACAGGTGTGCCTAATAAAGTGGCCGGTGAGTGCATGTAAGCTACTGTATAAATCTAAGCACACTGTGTGCAAGAGGTCTTATGTGTTAATGTAACTTTAAATTTGTCATGCGAGAATCACATTTAAAAGGGGTAAACAAAGTTGTGTGGCAACAGTTTGTGAATACAGCCAGCCTCTTTTGGCATCTTTTCATAAAAACAGTCTGCAGAAATACTTTGACACTCTCACTTTATATGTTTATTACATAGTTTGTAAGGTTTATACAACTTTATTTGTGGGGTATTTTGAGCTGTAACTTCACATACATATTCAAACTTCAAAGACTTGTCTTACATCTTCTAAAAAGGTACATAAAGGTTCCTTTTAAAAAGACTTTAGCAACTTGCACATCAGATACAACACAGATTTATAACTAAACTCCTGAAAGTGAAAGTACCAGTGTGAAAAGTGGAACTTTGTTTTGTTTTACTTCATATCTATTACATTTAAGTGTCACTAATTTTCAAGTTTGAACAGCAGTGTTTCTAGTATATCTTGATGGGCATGTATGTGCATCTTTTAAAAGCAGAATCCACTTCACAAACCATCTGTGGTAAATGAAGGGCAACCTGCCCTGACATGACTACAGGAATCCTGCTTGTATGTATAATTTTCCTCTCATGCAATTTTGCAATGACAGGGAAATAGCCACTCAACATGATCACAGGAGTGTGGAGAGTCCCATGAGCCTCAGCATGACAACATGAAGCAGCAGGATGACGGTAGATGAGGTTAACTGCTTAGAAGCTACTCTAACTATCAAAAATAAAAGGCTGATTGTCTTTAAGGGCGTTCGGAACACATGCAACTGAACGGTTGAGGAGAGATTCACAAAAGATTGTAAATTCACATGACTGACAGTGTTGAGGCGATGAAAATGTTATTATACACATCTTTTAAGGGTTCAGAAGGTCAGAGAGTAGTTTTAAAAAAGACTCAAGAAAAAAAGCAGCAGGAAAATTGTTGTAGGCTACTTATCTCTGTGCGCTTATTTCAACGTTTGATGGCAGCCTTCAGAGATCATCGCCTAGCAACTCAACTCAGCTGAATGCAGCGTCCTCTGTGCAAGGACTGCAATTTTAAGCCCTCATTTGTATTATAAAATAGACATATTTAAAGAAAAGAATATGCCATTTTGTGTAAACAGAACAGTATTTGGTCACATTGTTGCAAAACAAATGCCAGTTGTAAGTTTATATGATTAAATATAAATACAGTTTATGTTGCAATTAACCAAAAATACATTATATGAGTCAAAAGTATATTTATTTGGCAAAAAAATTATTAGAATATCAAGTCAAGATCACGTTCCATGGAGATATTTTGTAGATTTCTTACTGTAAATAGATCAAACCCAATTTTAGATTAGTAATGTGTGATTTTAACAATTTAAAAGGGATGTGCACTACCTGACAAAAGACTTGTTGTCGATCCCAGGTGTAAGAGCAACAAATAATAACTTGACTTGATAATTTGGAAAAGTGGCAGAAGGTAGATTTTTCCCATGAATCATCTGTTGAACTGTATACACTGCACAAGACCTACTGGAACCCGCATGGACCCTAGATTCTCACAGAAATCAGTCAAGTTTGATGAAGAAAAAATCATGGTTTGGGGTTACATTCAGTATGGGGGTGGGCCAGAGATCTGCAGAGTGGATGACATCAACAGTTTGTTCAACAATCATTGTGCTGCCCATTACATTATAAACCACAGGAGAGGGCAGGATAGCGCTCGCTTCAGCAGGATAGCGTTTCTCCTCATACTTCAGCCTCCACATCAAAGTTCCTAAAAGCAACGAAGGTCAAGGTGGTCCAGGATTGGCCAGCCAAGTCACCAGACATGAACGTTATCGAGCATGTGTGGGGTAAGATGAAAGAGGAGGCAGGAGGCATTGAAGATGCATTCAAATAATCTTAATGAACTCTGGGAATCAGGCAAGGACACTTTTATTTCCCTTCTAGATGACTTTATTAATAAGTTATTTGAGTCATTGCAGAGATGTATGAATGCAGTCCTCCAAGCTTATGGCAGTCGATACTCTATATATATATATATATATTAGCCCCCCTGAATTATTAGCCCTCCTGTTTAATTTTTCCCCAATTTCTGTTTAATTGAGAGATGATTTTTTTCAACATATTTCTAAACATAATAGTTTTAATAACTCATTTCTAATAACAGATTTATTTTATCTTTGCCATGATGACAGTAAATAATATTTGACTAGATCTTTTTCCAGACACTTCTATACAGCTTAACGTGACATTTAAAGGCTTAGTTAGGTTAATTAGGTTAACAAGGCAGGTTAGGATAATTAGGCAAGTTATTGTATAATGATGGTTTGTATGTAGACTGTCGAAAAAAAAAGGCAGCTTAAAGGGGCTAATAATTTTGTCCCTAAGATTGTTTAAAAAAAATTAAAAACTGCTTTTCTTCTAGCCGAAATAAAACAAAAAAGACTCTGTCCAGAAGAAAAAAATATTATCAGACATACACTGAAAATTTCTTTGCCCTGTTAAACATCATTTAGGAAATATCTAAAAAATAAAAAATAAAAATATTCAAAGGGGGGCTAATAATTCTGACCTCAACTATAACTATATATATATATATATATATATATATATATATATATATATATATATATATATATATATATATATATATATATATATATATATATATATATATATGAAATATGATTTATATAGCTAAGTGTATAAACCAAACTCAACTAATTTAATTTCATTTGAATTTAGTTTAATTTGATGTTCCAAAACTGAGATCATTACAAATAAAATGAAAAATGACAATAAAACTTAAATAAATAACACAAATAGCACAATGTCAAATAACACAAAAAATAAACAAAGCAAAGCAAAAATATTTAAAAAAAAATTCAGAACACTGCAAAACCCAATAAGTTATGGTAACAAACCCTTTGAGTTAAAAAAAATAATCCTAATGAGTACTGTGAACTTAATCCATTTGAGTAATGAAGCAATTTGAGCACAGTAATACCCTATAAATGAGGAGAACTCAAACCAACTGGGTACTGTAAAACCCAATTAGTTAAGGCAACTCAAACCGTTTGAGGAAACTGATTGCAACAAACCATTTGAGTTAAAAAACTAATCTATATGAATACTGTAAACTTACTCCATTTAAATTGAAGTAATGAGGCATTTAATTAACTCATTACCTTCAACACTGAGTTCCAAACTCTTTTCAAATAAGTACAATTAACTTTCAGTCAATTTTGAGTTAACTACACTCATTTCATTTGATAAAGTTGACTGTTGGGTTTCACGGTGAATTTAAAAACTATTAAATATTAAAATAAAATATATATCATGATACAGATGCTTTTTAGAAAGTTGTTTCATGCTGTTGTGAATAGGTGAAAGACTTGAACATGGATTTTATTTATGTACATTATAATGCCAAAAAAAAGCAGCATTCATCATTAAAATTATTACACCGTAAAAAAAAAAAAAAAAAATCTTAGACATTGTAACTGAAAAAGTTTAACACATTGTAAGTAAAAAGTGTAGACCTGTTCAAAAGTGATTGATGTGAGCCATTTATTGATTAATTATTCATGTTTGTACCCTGCGCTCTGCAGTCAAATAAGCTCTTGTGCTTCATGAACTGCAACTTTCTCCTTCGTGTACAACTGTAGTTCTAATTTCCAGTGTATTACTTCAGCATTTCTCATTTTCTTTTAGATTATGCATGTCTCAGTGTGGTTCCTAACTCATTGCAAAAGAGGAACTAAAGTGTGGCAAGGCAGCGGTTTTGCCAGCGATGTGCAGTCAGTCATATTTAATTGAGCCCCGGAGGAAGTTGGACTTATAAGAGCATTCCCATTTGCTTTTTTGCAAAACATTTGCATATATTAAGTGTAAAAAAAAAAGGATATCAAATTATGTTTTTCAAAGCTCTTACAGTACTTCTAGAGAGATTTTGCACGATAGTTGACTATCTAAAAATGCTAGAGTTTTGCCGTGCCTCTGAGGTGGGTTAATTTAGCATACTAAATAATAATCTCGGCTTCCTGTGAGACTGCTAATTCCAGTAGGTGCATATTCAACACCAACAACACAAGCAAACAACACACTGGTATTATGTGTGCTGAAATGCAGCTGTCTCTATGGGCTTTGCCATGTAAGGCTAGCTGGAGAATAACAATAGCAGGCCGTTTATCACTTGTCTTTTGTGACAGTACCTGCTCTCCCAAGGTGATTCATTCTTTGGACCATATTTTCAAGCCATCTCAGACATAACCATAGGCATAGGCAACTGAGAATGATGAAATAGATCTTTACTAAATGTGCTGCCCTTGTGTAATAATGTTGGTATACTTCATGGGTGCTTGTAATTGCAGGTACATTGTGTGCCTTCAAGATAAATCTATTATTAAAAAAAAAAGTTAATGATGAAATGGTTTTGAATTTTACAAATTACATCGTTATCTTTAACGACCTGGAAAAAATGCAGGGTTTCACACAATTCCTTCATGCTGTCCAAAAAAATATCAATTAATTTAAAATACAAATGAAATCAAAACTATTCAACTGATTTTGTTACCTCTCATTGCTAGTTCTGTGCTGGATTTGTGCGTACCTTGGAATAAGATCCTGCAGGCGCATATGCATATGCACAGGCAAAGCCTTGTGTTCATAATAATTACAAACATCAATGTGTCATCTAAAATCTTAAAATAATTCAATTTTGTGATAAAATAAAATATATTTTTTTAATAAAATAATGCCTAACATCTGTGTTCAGGCTGTAGGAGCTGTTTCTGTCTTTTAAAACAAAATAAGTTCTGCGAAAAAAAATCGTACTCTCCCAATTGCGAATTGAAAGTGAGGTGCAGCTTAAGTGGTTTAGTAGCCTAACTCATACACATTTATGGACTGTATTACTAAAAATATCACAATTTTAGGTAATGACATCATAAAATATGATGATATATATTCTATACTTAATTGACAATGTTTTAATAGGCCATGAAAATGATTGGAATGACTGATATGGCCAATAGAATTTAGAATTCTGGTAATAAGTTAAAAGAGTTCCAATATATATATATTGACATATATATATATATATATATATATATATATATATATATATATATATATATATATATATATATATATATATATATATATATATATATATATATATATTTTATATATATTTTATATATATATAGTTTTTTATTTAGAATCACATTTCTAACATAATAGTTTTAATAACTATTTTAATACTACATATTTTTAAGATACTAGTATTCTGCTTAAAGTGCACTTTAAAGGCTTAACTATAAGTTAATTAGGGTAAAGTTAGGGTAATTAGGCAAGTTATTGTATAACAGTGATTTGTTCTAGACAATAAAACAATTGCTTATGTACGCTAATGACATTAACTTTAATTTTTTTTTTTTTAACATGAGTGCGTTGTATTGTTGTTTATTTAAAACTGTCATAGCAGTCAGTTATTTTAAAGAGAAATAAACATGTTAAATAAATATATGTTTTACAGTCATTGTAGCAGACTAAGACATAACATCTTGGTTTTGCAGTGAGGAGCCCCGCCTTCACTCTTAAGCAATGTGTAGGCATTTGAACCCACATAGGCGCACAACTAACACGCTCTGCGCTTGACTTTAGACTTTAGTCTTTAAAACAGGAACATTTATTTTACCCCAGTATATTCAATGAGGGGACACGGTGGTGCAGTGGGTACCACTTTCGCCTCACAGCAAGAAGGTCGCTATGGTTCGAGCCTCGGCTGGGTTAGTTGGTGTTTCTGTGTGGAGTTTGCATGTTCTCCCAGTGTTCATGTGGGTTACCTCCGGGAGCTCCGGTTTCCCCCACAAGTCCAAAGACATGCGGTTCAGGTGAACTGGGTATGCTAAAATTGACCGTAGTGTATGAGTGTGTGTGTGAATCAGTGTTTATGGGAGTTTCCCAGAGTTGGGTTGCAGCTGGAAAGGCATCTGCTGCGTAAAATCTTGCCACTGTGGCGACCCCTAATTAATAAAGGGATTAAGCTGAAAAAAAAGAATATTCAATGGAGCTTCTGCGATAGTCTGCCGATGGTCTGATAGGCACGTGCATGTAAACGGCTTTTTGTCTTGTTTTACGCTTGAGCAACTAAATGAATGGCAAAATCTATTTATTGTATTTTAATTACATTACAACTTTAATACTGTAAAATGAACCGTATAAAATAGAAAAAAAGTCACAATAACCATTAACTGGAAGTTTATCAGTATGTGAAGAAACACTAGCTCCGCATATACCCTATTGTTTAATAAAAAGCCAATATCTTAATAATAGGCAGGTCATAAGCCGGTATTTAATAGCGGTAATTGGTACTACACTAAAAAACAATCCTGCTTGACTTAAACTTTTAAGCTGAATCAAATTAGCCTTATGAATCCATTGAACTTATATTATGTTAAACTGACTTAAAACAGCTTGCTTAACTTATAAAATTAAGTTAGAACATGATTAACTTAATTTAATAAGTTACAATGAACTAAAAACATGACTAACTGATCATTTAATATTTTACAATATATATATATATATATATATATATATATATATATATATATATATATATATATATATATATATATATATATATATATATATATATATACATTTAGGCATACATAGTATTTAATAATTTATTATCTCTTTTGTTAAATAGTTGGTTTACTCTCCAAATTCAGCTAAAAACATACGTATAATAATAATAATAATAATTATTATTATTATTATATTATTATTATTATTATGGCAATGCAGTGGCGCAGTAGCAGTAGGTTGTGCTGTCGCCTCACAGCAAGAAGATCGCTGGTTTGAGCCTCGGCTGGGTCAGTTGGCATTTCTGTGTGGAGTTTGCATGTTCTCCCTGCGTTCGCGTGGGTTTCCTCCGGGTGCTCCGATTTCCCCCACAGTCCAAAGACATGCAGTACTGGTGAATAGGGTAGGTTAAATTGTTCATAGTGCATGTGTGTGAATGGGTTTGTGTGGATGTTTCCCAGAGATGGGTTGCAGCTGGAAGGGCATCCGCTGCATAAAACATACGTATGATGGATAAGTTGGCGGTTCATTCCGCTGTGGCGACCCCAGATTAATAAAGGGACTAAGCCGAAAAGAAAATGAATGAATGAATAATATTATTAATCATAATAATAATAATAATAATAATAATAATTATTATTATTATTACTAGAAGTATCATTATTATTATTATTATTATTATTATTATTATTATTATTATTATTATTATTAGACATGCATTTGAATGACTTTTTTTATTGTAAACAATAATAGCCTGGCATAGTGCTTTATTTTTAGCTCCTGTCCACCTACCAGAACTTTTCCAAAAATCGTATTTTTTAACGACTTGTACATTACATCACATCTAAAAAAGAGAAAATAAAGCGAAGGACAGACAGGAGGCGGAGATCAAAAGAAAACCGTGACCAACGGAACTGACGTCACTGGCATAATGTAAACTGTTGAGATGATCCATGGTAACAGACTCAGTGCAGCAACACCGCTCGACACACACACACACACAGACAGACACACACACGGGATCCGACAGATATGCCTCGGTCCTGGATCACACCTGCACCGGCTCTCGCTTCCCAAATACGAGCGGCGTCTGGACGCGCGCCGTCGGCCATTTAAACGCGACGCACCTGCCGGGGATCCAAAAAACATTTGATGTATTCCTCAAATAAATCAACTGTCAGTTCAGAAGAAGCGACGAAATGTGTGGTTAAACTGCCTCTCATCTCTTCCCAGCTTCTTTCTCACAGACACATTTTTAATCCGGATGAAATAATGACTATTGTGGATTAACGTCTATTTTTTATTCTTCCTCTTCTTCTTCGCTTTATCGGTATCGGAGGATCATCTGCCTTTTACCCATTTGCCGTTACAGTCTTTATATTACAGGCATAGTAATATAATATCGTGAAGATGGCGACTGGAGCGGGCTGGCAGCACTATTACAACCCCGCTGGCAGCGCATCGACGGGGAAATATAACAGCACCTCCACTTCAACATCCACCAGCACGTCCTTCCCATCCGGTTTAACCCTCGAGTACACGCAGGACCTGCATCTGAAGATGAGCAAGAAGATCGCGCAGCTGACCAAGGTAATTTTGAGCGCCTTTTGGGGATGCGTAATGCCATGTGTGCTGGCTGAGCGATGCGCATTGGAGGTGCCGGAGACCCCGGTCAAAATGACAACAGGCTGGCCTTCAGTTCAGATTAACTCCAGAATGCGTAGATGAGGTCAAAATAGGCTGATTTGGGCGAATGTTTTATTAAAATAAACATTTGAATTACTTGTTTTCCTCAAAAACGTTGGAGAATTTCAATTATTGCGTTGTCAATTGAGAATTTATCATTACATTTTAACGATATTTTATGAAAAATAATCATATTAAATTTGTATTTAATGTTTGTGATTAAAATATACTGCTAAGACATAAAAATAAATCAAAATTGTCCGATTTGGTTAAGTATTTTACTAAAATACATTTGAATTACTTTTATTTCTCAAAAATGTGTTGAGTAAGAACATCAGTTATTGCTTTCTTTTTTTTAGCTATAATATATTATGAGGACTTATAATTACATTTTTAACGATATTTCATACTGAATTCATATTTAATGTTTGTAATTAACCTACTTACATATATATTAATAAATTAAAGTTGGCACATATGGAGCATTATATTCAATATACATCTGAATTACTTGCGTAAAACATTGAATGAGAATTTCAATTATTGCTTAGTCAATTTGTTTAGCTATAATTATGAGAACTTACAATTCAATTTTTTTGTGATATTTGTTAGAATTTGTCATATTGATTTCATATTTGATGTTTGAGATTAACATTTATTGCTTACATATTTAAAAATAAATCAAAATTGGCTGATATCTTTGAGTATTTTATTCAAATATACGTTTGAATTACTTGCATTTCTCAAAAACGTTGAATGAGAATTTCTGAATGTTGCTTTGTCAATTTCTTTAGCTATAATACAATATGGAAACTTATAATTAAACATTTCAATGATATTTTTTAAATTAATCATATTAAATACAGTAGAAGAATTTCAATTATTGCATTGTCAATTTTTTAAGCTATAATAGGTTGAGAACTTATTACATTTTCAATTATATTTTATAGAAATATTTATATAAAATTTTTATTTAATGTCTCTGTTTAACCTATACAGCTTACATATATATGAATAAATTAAAATTGGCTGATATGGACGGATATTTTATTAAAAAATACATTTAAATTACTTGCGTTTCTCAAAAACTTCGAAGGAGAATTTCAATTATTGCGTTGTTAATTCTTTTTAGCTGTAATACATTATGAGAACTTATTACATTTTCAACAATATTTTATAGAAATAATCATATTGAATTTTTATTTAATATTTGTGATTAACCTATACTGCTTACAAATATAAAAATAAAATAAAATTGGCTAATATGGAGTATTTTATTCAAATATACGTTTGAATTACTTTAGTTTCTTAAAAAGTTGAATGAGAATTTCAATTATTGCTGTCAAATTTTTTTTTAGCTGTAGTATATTATGAGGATTCATAAGTAAATTGTCAATGATAATTGATAGAAATAGTCATATTGAATTCACATTCAAATTAACCCTTACTGCTTACATATATAAAAATAAATCAAAATTGGCTGATATGGGTGAGAATTTTCTTAAAATATACATTTGAATTACTTTCAATTATATTGAATTCATATTTAATGTTTGTATTTAACCTATACTGCTTACAAATATTAAAGAAATCTAAATTGGCTGATATGATGGGGTATTTTTTAATATACATCTAAATGACTTGCAATAAACATTGAATAAGAATTTCAAAGATTACTTTTTCAATTTGTTTAGCTTAAATACATTTTGAGAACTTACAATTACAATTTAATTCATGTTTAATGTTTGTAATTAACCTATACTGGTGAGATATCTAAAAATAAATCAAAATTGTCTGCTATGGGCAGTATTTTATTGAAATATACATTTGCATTACTTTTTCTCAAAAGTATCGAATGAGAACTTCAGTATTGCTGTCTTTTTTAGCTATAATATATTATGAGGACTTATAATTAAAATTTCAACAATGTCTATAAAAATAATAATCATGAATTTATATTTAATGTTTGTGATTAACCTATACTGCTTACATATATAAGAATAAATCAAAATAGGTAGTAGGTATTAAGATATTTGCTGTTTATTAGGATGTGTAAAGCTCACATTCTTCATGATCTTATTCTACATGTTACATGTTACTTTAACAACTAATGATAAGCTGTAAATTAGGAGTTTATTGAGGCAACAGCCTTAGTTAATGGTTTATCAATAGCATACCTGTAAATGTAATATTAAATATATTTTTACCTTTAAAAATAAAGTGTAAACAAATATTGAACTATAATGTTTATAAAAATACATTCATAAAAATACATTCATATTTTATCAGATATTTATAATAATTTATTATCCTTGTCAGCAATTATTTAATATTTAAATGTAGAATTGATTTTTTTATGTAGAATACAGCACCGTTTAAAAGATATGGCACATCAGATATGATTGTCATGAATTATTATTATTATTATTATTATTATTATTATTATTATTATTATTATTAATTTATTTATTTATTTATTTATTTATTTATTTATTTATTTATTTATTTATTCTTCCAAAGCAACTGTGCAGACAAAAAAAAAACAAAAAAAAACGTATGTATGTGTGTTTGCTGAATATTCTTCTTATTATAATCAAATACTCGAGTAGGCAAGTAAATTACTATAAAATAAGTGAACAAGATGATTTGAATATTTAAAGTCAGCAAACATTTAAACTGAAATTTATCATTTTGAATAAATTTAAGATATCTTATTAATATATTATTATTATATTATTATTAAGATATATTATTATTAATATATTTTCAAGATGTGTATGAAAAGCAACCAATATGTGTGCACTGTGCAGCATACAGTCTGTGTGAATATTTTTATTAGTTTAGTAATCATCACTCGGTGCACCTGGTTAACAGAATCCCAGTGATTGATCATATTTAGATTAATTTATTAATAATTTATCAGTATATTCAGATTTTTTTCTGTTTTACTTTAAATTGTTCCCATATTGTCACTGATGTAATTTCACAGGTTGATAGCTGTGAGACAGAAAGTGTCAACATTTCTTACTGATATTCTAGTTCCCTCAAAGAGTAGCGCTGCAAAGTCCCCGAAAGCGTCTTATTACTCAAGTCCTGTCTGTAAGGATCATAGCTACATAATCTGAAGAGCCTTCTAGGCAAATTTGTATTTCTCACAAGATCTCACATTCATTTTTGTTTCTAATTGTATGTGGTCTTGGAAAGTGAACAAATTAAATGAATATATTCATAAATTATTTAAGTTTGCTGAATCTAGCACAGCCAATTTTGACCCTGTTTATGCATTCAAGTGGGGTTTTTGGGTTGAAGCTTGTTGTGTGTACTTAATTTAGAGCATCTTCAAAAAAACGGTCATCATCCTCTATCCTCATGTTGCTCTGTACTGAAAGATTGAAATTTACAGTGTGTCTATGTTCACCGAATTGTTTTTTTCTCGAGCTGAGCGTTTGTTTTCTGTTTTTGTTTTTAATGGTAGCGGCACATTTTTTGAGCAACATAGCAAGTCACTGAGTGGGCGTATTACAGTCATCATTCAGTATTTTTTTTTTAAATGTTACATAGAAAAACGCATTGCCCACCCCTGTCAATCACAGTGGAGAAGGGGTGGGACAATAACCCTCAACTGTCAATAAATAATCAGCTGAAGGCTTGAACATCCCATTTTCCCTTTAAGGCAAGTAATTTCACTTGGCGGCCATCTTTGAAACACTTCTCAGGCAGTATACTCTGTAATTCTGTTTGAATGGGGAAACAATACATTCTCTAAAATTGCTTGCCAAGCCTACGATTACATTAAATATTAGGAATCATCAATTAAATTAAACAACAACTGTCTCTTCGAAACGTTCGAATCATACGACATCTGCAGAAACTCCAACACAATCTCATGGCAATTCATAACTTTTTGATTTAGTGGCTAATTCGTATTAATTCGTACGATCTAGTTCATACAATTTAGTACGATTTACTCATCCCCCAATGATGGTTGGGTTTAGGGGTGGGGTTAAGTGCCACGCCTCCTTTTTAAAGTCGTACAATTTCGTACGACTGAACTCGTACGAATTCGTACGAATTAGCCACTAAACTGGCAAAACGTAAAATACTTACGTTTTCTCGTAAGATCAGGCTGGAAACTCACATCTGGTCCTCCCCCCTCCTCTGGAGAATTGTCAGTCTATAACGATCGCTGATTGGCTCCTGTACTAAAAGGCAAGGCTTCATTTGCCATATTAATCGTTACACTTTTCCCCATTTAAAACTTATACGAGTGATATTGTCTTGTGTATTCTAATCTTTGACGATAGCTGTCAACTAAAAAAAACACACACAGCCGAGCGTTTTAAGAACTGATTTTTGCAGCACCAAAACGCTTCAATTGACACGCAAAAACACCTGTAGTTTGAAAAAAGTCAGGAAAGTGGTTGAGTCCAGCTCTGTTTAGGTGGGAGTGGCGGGGGAGTGCAAGAGGGAAGATTTTGCATAAACATGTGAGTTTCTGTTTGGGCAAAACCACACAGACACAGGAGAGAAAGACAGTGACTGTTTACATGGACATCAGTAATCGAATTATTTGGCAAATTATTAATTTGTAGACTTTAACTGAGGTTTGATTTTTCACTTTCATTCAGGAACATTTCATGCATGCCCCCTGTGACAAACGAGATATTGGATGCAAGGAACTGCTGGAAGAGTGTAGTTTTAATGGAATGTTGGATACCGCACGCCTTATAGGGAAAAAAAAACCCTCTGCATTTCTTGGTAACTTAGATGCACTCGGTATGTAGCATCAGAAAGCTGTGTGTGTATAGACTATCCTGTCACAAAATGCGGGGGAAATCCTACACGGCGGTAATAGTTGGATTAAGGTGTTTACATTCGGAGAGCAGCATATACAGCAGAATTTTCTGTCCATAATTTTGTAGTAATATTAACGTCCTGTAAACATAGTAACTAAACATTCAGTTTTCACCATTTCCAGATGAGTAAAAAATGTTCCTTACAAACTTATTTTTATCAGATGTTAGCAAACCACAGTAATCCATACGTGAGTCCAGCTGCGCTCAATTTGAAAAACAAAACCTTTGTTGCAGCACATTTATAAAAGTAACACTGATGACCCATGTCTCCAAACAATTCTTCTTCCTCCACTTGTTTCAATTGCAGTTGCCCACACAACGTTGCGTCTCTCTCTGCCGTCTGAATGTATGAACGGGTAAAAGCAGTCTTAGAAGCTATCATGCATATTTATGAAGTTGCACCTCATTCACAGTAGAGCGCACTGATTGGTTCGAACCAAGTCTTGCTCATAAATCAATGCTGAAAGCTCAAAGACATCAAGTTGTACTTGCCGGTACAGACATCCTCTCTACACGCTGGAATTTACACAAGAATCTAATCGCAGTGACGGAGCTTCAAAATTTCTTTTCAAACTAGAGGAACGAATTTGCGCGAAATAATGCAAAAGTAATCAATGTTCACTTTTTAGTGAAATATATGTGTCCTAATAGTGTTTTCAGCAGCATGGCACACATATATCACTGTCAACATCTCAAAGCATGTATTTTGGTTTCATGACCCTTTAATGTCCACATGAACCGGAAGCTGTAACCATTTTTTTTCCTCCATATTTAGGAAGCAAAATTTTAAATGAGAAAACTGTGGGCGTGGCTTGTTTTTTTATACTGTGAGCTGATTGGATATAGTAAAGTAGGCATCATTCTCCATTTCTGTTGGTGTCAAAACAAACAGTTGGAGGGGTGTGGTTAAGTATGTCTAGCCCCTGTAAACTGTGCTATGGTTGCCTTGCCTCTTGAGTTCTTCTGATTGGTGCACTGCTACGGAACTGACAATGATAAGCTGCACTGCATGCTTTTTTTAACTTGACACGGTGTTTAAAAAAACATGGTGCTCACATATACAGAGCTTCAAAAGACATGAAATGCAAGCGTAATGGTCACACAGGACCACCAAGCACAAGTTTACATTGAAAAACAAATGTAAAGTAGTGTATTAGACAGGACAAATTCCTTTGTCTAAAAATGTAAAATAGTTCATGCATGATTTTAATATATTAGGGTTTGGAATTATACATTTTTTTGTAAAGTTAATGGCTGTTCATCTGCCATTATAATCACTTGCATTAAAATTCCGTGTGTTATTTCTGTTCTTCAGTCTGTGAATATTAAAAACACCTGCTGTTTAGTGTAATCCTCTGATCCTGGAATATGGGAATGGCATGTTTTATAAACCTGCCTCAGCTATTAATTTTCGGGTATTAGAGGTCCCACAGTCGTGGACAGCCTGGAAATATCAGTGAGCTGAATTTAGCAGTACTGAAAAAGACATACAAATTTCTCTAGTGAATATAGATTTTCCTGTGAAATATCTCATGTTGTAGATATTGAAGCTGAGAGCTAAACTTGCTTGAAAGCTGGTGGTCGATTTGTGAGTCGTTTGTTCTTTTGAGTTGATTCTTTTGAAATAATTTAACCAAACTGCTTCACAGGATGGTCTAAGATTCTTTAGTGAATTTACCCTGTATCATCTGTTGTAAGGATCAATGTCTACATTTGTATTGTGAGCCAGCTGTTCTATTAATTTGGTTCTTTTGTAATGAATTGGTCTAACTGGCCATAGTGAATCATTTGTTGATTTAAAGATTTCGTCTGGTTTGGAAATGAATATTATTAAGAAAAAAAATGACATAGTATACCCAAACATAGCCAAAGTTACTGATCTATGGAAGGTAGTGGATTTTTATTGCAAGCTAACTTATCTTTTGAGTTTGTTCTTTCGTAATTAATTGGTTTAACTTGTTCATAGAATGGTCAGAATGATTCTTTAGTTAGCAAATTTGTCTTGAATCATTTGTTGATCTGATAATTTTATATTAGGATTATTATTATTGACATCAACTCTTCACATAAAAAGTCTCTACTCTATCTTTTAATTCATCAATTTGTAATTTTTTTGTACTTTGAAGTCAATTGCTTAAAATAAATGATCCAATTGGTTCACAGGATGAATCATTTGTCATATCTATTCTGATTTTCTATTTAAGGGTCTACTTTGGAAATAATCATGATTTAGAAATCAAGTATAATTTAATCTTCACATACCCAAATTCTCTATTGCATATTTTATAATTGCGAATCAGTTTTTGTAGTTCTATTGTAAAGAACCTTAAAAGGATAGTGTGATTTATCTGTGTAATCTGTGAATAAATCTGTGATTTATCTGTTTGTCTCAATTATTAAAGTGAAATCAAATAGAAACTTGTTCACAGCAGGGTTTACCGATACTATGTTCGTATACTGTATACACAAGTATGTTAGTACACTGTAGTTTGTAAACAATAGTATCATCTTTAACGGCCTATCTACAATACACAATGTTGCATGTGGAAAAGTCACTAAAATGCTGTATCATCTAAATTGGTTCATTTCTGTTCCTGTCAATATGATTAAGTAGCTTCAACAACAGCAACAATCGCTAAAAAAGAGCAAGTCACAAAGTTAAATGTTTAATTATTTTAAAGTTTTACCTGATAACAATAAAAAAAAATAAAAAAAAAACAATAGACGAAAAACCCAAAAGAGCAACAGGAAACACTTAAACAATTTTTTAAAACCTCATATAGCCTAATTCTGTTGGAAAACATGCTCTTTTTTACAAATTTCATTTGGCATCATTTGTATCTTTATTTTGATGTATTTTTGTTGGCCAGATATCTACAAAATAAACAAAAAGAACTAATACATTTTAGGTGGTGACATGCAAATAATAATGCATTTTTCAATAATAAGGAAATTATAAATTAAATTCAGGTAGACCTATTATAACATATAAAATATAGTATTTCTGACAATTGTTTTATAATTTGAGTTATGAATTACAGTATCGCAATATGATTTGGTATCATGGTACTTCAACTGGTATAGTGATGTAAGATCAATTAATGGGATCACGACAACCCTAGTTCACAGAATGGTCAGAAGTATTCATTAGCAATTCTGTCTTGATATACTTGTTGATATATTGACTGGATCTTTGTTTGTGTCTACTTTGAGGATTAGTATTTTTGAAAAATCAAATATAATATCTTCAGGTGCCTAAAAGCTTCTAATCTGTGTAATCTTGTTCATTTTTTCCGTGAACCAATTGTTCTTTTAAGTTGGTTCTTTTGTAATTAATTTCTTCACAGAATGATCCGAAAGATTTGACTTCGAATCTGTCTTGAGTCATTTGTTGATATGAATGCTTCTTCTTTAGTGAATCAAATATCACCGTTGGTTTTATTGTGCCTTCTTGTACTCCTTATAAAGGCAAGGTTCTGCAAAGCTTTGATTTGTGTTTTTGTCGCCTAACCGTAAGTAAAGGAATTGGTTCAGGAGTACAACTGCATGCAACAAACCACATATTTTATTGAACCCGAACCTTAAAATTCATGCGTGCAACCATTCGTATTCCTTGCATCATAAATTAGCATAAAATGATTTGACTCAGTCACAACCTCAAGCTGATCTGCTGCTTTATGAGTGCCTGTTCATGCAGGGTGGTCCTGACTAAAGTTCATTCGTCCTTGGGGAGCTCAAACTGTGATTCATAAATGAGATTACAATGCTTTGACTGAGTATTGATGCGCCTGTCAGACTATCATTAAACATGGACACTGGGTCATTGCTTTTAAAGGGTATGTGAGGCACAAGGAGTTGATGTGTCATCAAAAAGTGCACAAAGGATTTATGACATTTGAGTAATTACATTTGCTATGAATATTTTATTTATCCAGGTGATCTGTTGCCTCACAGCAAGAAGGACCCTGGTTTAATTCCATCTGGGTTTCTGTGTGGAGCTTGCATGTTTTTCTATGTTCGCTTGGGTTTCCTTTGGGTGCTTCCCCACAGTCCAAAGACCTGCGCTATAGGTGAATTGGATAAACTAAATTGGCCGTAGTTTATGAGTGTTGGGTTGTGGCTGGAAGGGCTTTCGTCGTGTAAAACACATGCTGAAATAGTTGGCGGTTCATTCTGCTGTGGCGATCTCTGATATATAAGGGACTAAGCAGAAAGAAAATGAATGAATGAATGAATGAATGAATGAATGAATGAATGAATGAATCTCTGATTGTTCACTTGAATTATATGTAAAGGGGTGGTCCACTACGATATCATATTTTAAACTTTAGTGAATGTGTAATGTAGCTGTGTAAACATAAACAACATCTCTAAATGTAGAACGCTCAAAGTTTAATGCAAAGGGAGACATTGGCTTTTACAGAGATAGCTTTGTATAGCCTTCAGCGAATTAATTTGGGGACTACATAGAAATAAAGAGACCATAGACGCTTCAGGTTACGTGCATGCACCACACCCTGCACAGCAACGGGGCGTGTCCAGGGCGCTGTTATGTTATAGCAGAGAAAGCTAAAATGCTGCTTTTTTCACAGAGCTTCTTCTGTTTCTGTATTTGGGCTTCCATAGGACACGACACAAAGAGAGAAGTGCTTACAGTTTAATGTTAATTATGTTCCAGAGATTTATCAAAAATATATAGCTAGCATTTGATAAAGGAGAACTTCCAGTTCAGTGCCGGATTCAGCTAAAACTTCTCTAACCGATGTAGCTGTGGATTGTGAGCCACAACCTGTAAGTGTTTTTATTTGTTAAAATCTATCTATTACATGCACAGTTTCTAGCATCAACAGTATGTTGTAGCAAGGATGTAACCAATGGAGAATGTTATTTGGCAGCGCTAACAATTTAGCTACAAATTCATATTTATCAGTCAAACTGCTGTAAACACCCACAATTTTTAGCAGCACTGCAGTGTTTCTTTATGCGGCCGCTTTTCTTGTGTTCTACATCTCAAATAACGAACTCACAAAAGATATGTGAACATTTCATATTACTTACACATGCTTATTCCAAATATATGTGAAATAGACTTGTCAGATTTTATTTTAGAGAGCATCCGTAAGGTTCAGCTGTGTGCTCTTTATTTTCTGTTTGAGCTGCTGTTTACACAGCGCAAAAGCGCATGCTTGTAGGGGCGTGACGTGGAGCCAATACGCAATACGCATTATGTTAGCTGACCAATCAGAGCCTCTTGACGGCAGGCTTTCAAATGAACTAGGAAATATGACAGTCATTTTCAGGTTAACAGAGTAGCTGTAAATAATCAATGTAAGATTTATGAAAAAAAAAGCATGATTTTCTACAACTGAAACGTGCTCACATTGGTTTGCATCTTATTAACACAACCAAGCCTTAAAAATACACTGTGAACAACCCCTTTATTGAAATTAGTGCACTAATTTGATGTTTTAAATGTTCTTGATCAGTGTTGGGGAAAGTTACTTTTGAAAGTAATGCATAACAATATTGAGTTACTTTTCAAAAAAGTAATTAGTTGCGTTACTTGGTTACTTTTATGGGACATAATACGTTACATTACTTTTGCATTACTTGATGTCTTTTAGAACATGCATTTTTTTTCTTCTTTTTTGTATAGAGGAGCTCTACAATAAACAACACAGTTACAAACACACACACACACATTAAAAAAAGAATCATTTGGGATAATGTTATCTTCTGAGAACTTCCTGACCGCAGAGCTACACATGCCATATGTGCAAATTAAGTAAAATTACTGTCCATTGAGAAATCTCCTTCTCTTCGATGCTTTCAAAATAATGAGAATACTTCCATCGCAAAAATGTAAGGCTCTTAAAAAGAAAATAATAATAATAATAATTAATTAATTAATTAGTTCAACAAAAAAGTAACTTGCTTTATTTTTTTTTAAGTAACTAAAATAATAATATTGTTTTAATTAATGCATTACATAGAAAAGTAATATTATTACGTAACTCCCATTGCTTGTAATAAATTACCTTTAACTCTGTTCCTTACATTGTTTTCCATGTCTCCAGTATTAGATTTATGTTCCTCCAAGGTCAATATAATACTTAAAAGCACATAGTGTACAGTACATTGCAGCATCACATTTTGACGCATGGTCAACCCTGGTGGCGCAGACATTGCTGGGTATCATTAATGAAGGGATGCGATGGGAACTTAATGCTCATGACAAGGAGTAGTATCTAATGTAGGCCTGCACAATGTATTGCAAAATAATTGTTATTGCGATAACAGTATATGCAATATACATTGCAGACGTACGATAAACTACATTTATTTTATGAATTGGTTGTTTATCTAAATTTGACCTAT